>NC_057803.1:143949936-143957766 GCF_018294505.1 Triticum aestivum | reverse complement strand
GGCTGGATGAACAGTAGACGGTGGAGGGGTGCCCGTGGAGGGGTGGTTGAACAAGACCCCGTGGTGTGGAGGGCTGGATGAACAGTAGACGGTGGAGGGGTGGTTGAACAGTAGCCGGTGGAGTAGCGCACGGTGGAGGCTGGATGAACAGGAGCCCGTGGAGGCTGGAGGAGGTCGACGATGGAGATGAACAGTATCTCGTGGAGTCCCGTTTTGCGGTACGCCACACCCCTCCCGATGAACATGACCCCTGTTTCGACCGTAGGAGGTCCGTTTCATCCGTTTTGCGGTATGCCACACCCCTCCCGATCAACATGACCCTTGTTTCGACCGTAGGAGGTATGTTTCCTCCGTTTTGCGGTACGCCACACCCATCCCGATCAACAGGACCCCGTTTCGATCATAGGAGGTCCATTTCCTCCATTTTGCAGTATGCCACATCCCTCCCGATCAACAGGATCCCATTTCAAACATGGCCGGTCGAACACAAGGCCGTTTCCTCCATTTTGCGGTACGCCAGGCCTCGTTTCCATCGCCTGCTCCGTACAATCCCTCCCGATGAACACGACCATGCATTCCGTTCCGACCCAGCCGGTTGGCTCCCACGCGTTCCGTTGCCTCCCGATGAACATGATGCATTCCGTTGCCTCCCCATGAACACGGCGCATTCCGTTGCCTCCCCATGAACACGACACATTCTGTTGCCTCCCCATGAACACGACGATGATGCTGTTTCTCCGTTCCGACCCAGCCATGTACACGAGCCCTGGCCGTACGTATGCATGAGTAGGCGTTCGAGACCCCGCCCGTATGTACACATACGTGGCCGTATTTTCTTTCTTGCACCCTGGCCGCTGTACGTACGTGTACATGCTATGTGCGCGCCTCTACTATGACATGTACGCGCCTCTACTACGACACGTGCGCGCCTCTACATCCACCAGTATATATGTACGTACACGTTCGCGACCAGAATGACAACGCTACATACGCTTCAACGAGGTGGGTCCCGATTGTCAGGCACTTCCTTGCAGGCGAAGATGTAGCTGGTGGGTCCCAGCAGTCAGGGGGGCGAATCATTTTGTTGTTGTTGCCCGGACGCACTTCCTTGTGTGCGAAGATGTAACTGGTGGGTCCCAGCAGTCAGGGGGCGAATCGTTTTTTTTGCCCGGACGCACTTCCTTGCGTGCGAAGATGTAGCTGGTGGGTCCCAACAGGCAGGGGGAAATGTTTTTTTGCGAAATATGGTGGCCCGTCCGATGGGTCCCCGCTGTCAGGTGGAGGAATCATTATTTTGCACGTACTAAGGAGGCACTTCCTTGCTGCGGCCGTGGACCCAGCTTTCAGCCTCTCCACGTACAGTCCACGTCTGATGGAAGTCGTTCCTTGACCACGTTGACCACGCCGGACCGAGAGCACCACGGCAGTGGACGACGGAGAGGACTAGGAAGGGGACGACTCGGAGCCGGGGAAGACGCAGCAGTGGATGCCCACGCGAAGAGGAGTACGAGGGTTCACTGGTTCGGCTGCGGTATGAGGCTGCTGTCGTCGTAGAATAACAGGGGGTGTGGGTGAGTAGTGGGATGGCCTGGCCCGCGGTGGGAGTAGTAGGGTGCGGTGAGGCCTCCGCGGCATCACAGCCGGCCACGAGAGGCAGGAGCACGCGGCACGACCGGCGCTGGTTTGGGCGGCTGGAGCAAGAAGACCAGAGGTTGAAGAAGCACTACGGCCGTTGGATGAACATCATACGATAACAGGAGCTAGAATCGTTCATATTGACTAAGTTGACAAAGCCCTCCATCCCCGTCAACTTGGTAGGCCCACAAGTCAGCCTCCCACTATGCTGGGTTCTAGCTGGCAGGGGTTCATTTTTTTTGTGCTTAATAAGGAGGCACTTCCTTGCGTGCGAAGATAGCTGGTGGGTCTGACATGTCAGCGGGGGGCATGTTATTTTCGCGAAATACAAAGGCCCTTCCGGTGGGTCCCAGATGTCAGGTGGAGGAATCATTATTTTGCGCGTAATAAGGATGCATTTTCTTGTGTGCGGCTGTGGACCCAGCTGTCAGCCTCTCCATGCACAGTCTACTTCCGATGGTGTTGTTCGTTGACCACATTGACCATGCCGCGCCGAGCGCATCCAAGGTGGTTGACGATGGCGAGGCCCCGGACAGCAACGAGCCGGAGATGGGAAGACGCGGGAGTAGAGTCATAGACGGAGAGGTGTACGACGGTTAACTGGTTCTAGTGCGGTGTGGTCCGGCAGTCGGTGGAGAAGAACATGAGGTGTGGAGGGGTGGAGGGATGGACTGGCGAACGGTGGAGTAGCGCTTCATAGCGAAGCGTGCTAAGTAGAGCTGCTAGCAGCAGGAGGCAGGAGGTGGTCCCAGCGGCGCTGGAGGAAGAAGACGAGAGATTGAAGATGGATGCCGGTCGTTGGATGTAAATCCAACGACTAACATGTCAAAATCATTTGTTGACTAAATTGACAACGACTTGCGTTGGCTTCGACCTATTGGCCCACATTTCAGCCTCCAAAAATGTGGCACATATTCAACCCATTTTTTCAGAATTTACAGTCTTTTTTGCGTGGTAGAATTTACAGTCAATTTGATCTTTTTTTTGAATTACAACCATTAGCTGGGCTGGGTGAACAAATAATATAGCGTCCATGCGGCCCATTTATTTTATTTCCTAAAAAATTACAGGCCATTTGCACTTTCTCGAAATACACGATTTTGCTGGGCTGATTCTAATTATAATGTTGGGTTGGGCCAGCAATGTTATCAAAAAATAAAAAGGGGCTGAGCATTTTGTTATAAATATATTTAAATAATAAGTGATATTATTACATTCGTCCTTAAATCTTACTAAGCTTTTGTACACAATCACTAGGATTTTCGTGCCAAAACAATCCAGGATTTTATTTGTTAAGAAATTATTTTTATAAGTTAAAAAGATGTGGGGTATTGTTTTCTTACATATGTAAGTATCTGTTAAATATATGATGACAATAAAAATAATATATAATAACATATAAAATAATTTTTTTAGAAAAACAGGGAGCATCTCCCCGGTTCCATTGCTGAGAACGAAACCACAACATATTCTGATACAACAACTCAAAGAGCAGTTCGAAAGCAAAGGTAGAAAAGCTACAAACTAGGGGGGTGGATGAACAAGTTCTCTGAATAACACAAATCACCCGAGCGGTGCCAAAGGCAGAGCGGATAGAGCACTCAAATGACACAAGGAGGGTCCAGCGAAGTCTTCATGGTCTTCAGCCGAGGGGCCGTGTCAGCCTGCGGTGACCAGTAAGCAAGAGGAGACACCGGGATGGAAGGCATAGCATGGTGGATGTCCCTATTTTTCGGCGCCAGGTGCCCATCATCTTCATCAGAGATCTTGAGACGAGCCCACGGGTCCAGCCCCAGAGCAGGTCGAGCCTTGTTCAGCCACAAGTGATCACCAATGGTTTCTGGAGGGATCTTGTTAGAGTTTCCACGAAGCTCATCAACTTGTCCTTGTCCGATCCGGAGGAGAGAATTGCCCAGTTTCTCACCATGTTCCTGATCAACCTCAAGACCTGCGAAATGGAAATCCAGGAGGTGTTACTAAAAATCATAGCATTTCTATATTTCTAGAGGCACCACAGGACAGCTGAGCTAATAGTATTTAAAACTGAGCACTTTTTGGTAGCAATCCAGAATCTGGCAACAGATTCGAAGGATGAGCCAATCTGACTAGAGAAATATTCCTCAATGTGGGCCTAGAGATGTTTAGCAACTATACATTCAAAAAATAGGTGAGAACAAGACTCTTGTTCCAAGCAGTAAACACAATCAAGGGGTTTGATGATGTGTCTCTTCCTAAGGTTATCCCTAGTCATCAATTTGCTTTTGGAGAGAAGCCAGAGAAATACATGAATTTTAGGGGGAACTCTCAATTTCCAGACAACAGGGATAAACACGGGTTGAACCCCTCTAAAGTTGATAACATGATAGAGGGAGCTGGAGGAATACTTCCCCTTATTGTCAGCTGCCAAATCAGGGCATCCGGCTCGGTGGTAATGGTAATGCTTTTGGCAATTTCCTCCAACTGGAACCATTGTTCCATGAGACTATCACTAAAGTTCCTTCTAAAAGAGAGTTTTAGGCATTGACCGTCCCAAACTTCATTGACACTTTTGTTAATATCATTGCAGACAGTGTAAATAGGCCAAAATTGGACTGCTAGGGGGGATGTGCCAAACCAAGTATCTTCCCGGAACCTGGTTCTGCTCCCATCCCCTATGTTCCATCTGTAGCCAAATTTCACAGCATGCATAATAGATTTTAATCCTTTCCAGAATCTAGAGGTCTTAGGGTTGGAGGAAGGGACAAAAATATTAGGTTTATTTCCTAGGTATTTATGGGCAATAAGAAGCTTCCAAGGTTTCAGGTCTTCCTCATAGAATCTTTTAATACAAGACCCTAGAAGACAGATGTTAATTTCTTGGAGGTTAGGTATGCCTAGGCCTCCAAAATCTTTTTTCATAGAGACTAGGGCCCAATTAGCAAGGTGTAGCTTCCTATTTCCCTCAAAATCATTGCATAAGCAATGAGACATCTGAGAATTGATGAGGTTCACTGCCCATTTAGGGAACTTGAAGAAGGAGAGGAGATACACTGGAATGCTAGCCAAACAAGCTTGTATGAGGATCAATCTACCTCTATAAGAGAGAAGTTTGCCCCTCCACCCAGCAATCCTTTTAATGATTTTATCCAGAAGGGGTTGGATATCCTCTCTCCTCAGTTTATCATAGTGGAGAGGGATACCTAGGTACTTAATGGGGAAGTTACCTTTATTATAGACTAGAATAGAGAGGAAGTCAGCTAACTCCTGATCATCCATGTTGATAGGGATGAGTTGACTTTTAGAGTAGTTGATTCTCATGCCCGAGACTTGTTCAAAACAGGTTAGAACAGTTTTCAGATTGCTAGCATGTGTGGAGTCATTGTCTAAGAAAAGGATGGTATCATCTGCATATTGAAGGCAGATGATGCCACCAGGATAGACCTCAGGACAGAGCCCTGCAATTAGACTATGATCAGCAACTTTGCTCAGCATTTTAGTAAGAACGACCACTACTAAATTAAACAAAAGTGGGGAGATGGGGTCACCTTGCCTAAGGCCTTTACCAGCAAGGAAAAAATCACTTTCACAGTTATTTAACTTGACCCCAACAGACCCCCCATGAGTAAGTTGTTGGATCCAACTAGTCCATTTACCCCCAAAACCTCTAAGCTCCAGGAGTTTCATAAGGAAATCAAGGTCAACTTTATCGAAGGCAGTCTAAACTAGAACTACCATCTAGAGAGAAATTATCACAAACAGAGCCTTCAGATCTGTTTTGGTGAGGGTAAATAAAGGAAGAGCATTCAATGCCATCATTAAGAGAAGTAACATCTACACCAATCTTAGCAGTAATGGCATTGAAGGAAGGATCATTAAAGTTGGATAAGGAAGTGTGTTTCATACCCTGGGGTTTTTGCACTTCCAGGTTCTGAACCTCTTTGAGCTGTTGAGCCTTTTCAATAATGGTTCTCTTGTCACCAGCTACCCTGGCACTGGTTCTGGTGGCTTGAACAGGACCCCATTTGGGAAGGTGCTTCTCCTTAGGAAGGGCAGGGAAGTCAGAGTTGTATTTTGAGTCCAAATTGTCTGGGAGTTCAGTTGTTTCAACAAGCGCCTCTTGATCCTCTTGTAGATCTATAGAACCTTCTAATTCCGTCAGATCATCATCTTCCAGGAGCTCCATTTCGCTGAGGAGGTTGAATCCATCAGTTTCATCAAGTACAGAATTCAAGATCTTTTCCTGGATGCTGAGTTGAGGAGTGTATGGAGAATCAGGGAGGTGTGTCTTGAGGACTGAAGTGGGTGTAGTTTCTCCAAGCATCTGATTGTGGCCAAAAGACTGTCCTCTGATGTTAGGGGCCCTAGAATTGGCAGCAGGCCCTTTATCTGATTCAGATCTAGAGCTCCTGTTGGATTCAGCATCTTCAGTAAGATTGGTACCAGTTTCAGCTGCAGAGACATATGTACCAGCAGAGAGGTTGGTGGAGGTGCCAGTTTCAGTGGGGGTTAAGGACTCCACCTCAATGATTAGCCTGTAGATTTTGTTCCCAAGTCCAAAAAGCCTTTCAGCAGGGATTTTGGAGGGATCTTTACATAAGATTTTGACCCAACAGTTTCATAGAGTGACTTGAAATTATGCTGCCAATCCACATCCAGTAAGACCCCCAGAGTGGAAGTGATTTGATCCAGCATAGTCTAGTCACACCACTTGGGGGTTCAATTTCCTGATCTTGATCCAAGTTTCTTGGAGGTCCTCTTCAGCCTCAATCCTGCCTTTCCAGACTTCAACATTGACTACAACATTGTCTTTTTTGAGACCAAAACAGGGGTATCCAGCAACTTGAACTACATCTATTTCAGGAGGGAGTTTGACCAAGAATGTCCACTCATCTAGGGCATTGATTGGCTAGGGCCAGTTGGTTTTGTAAATGTCTGCAAACTCAGTGTCAAGTTCCTGCTTGGTCACTTCACCAGCTTCTACCAGAACAATCCCCACATTCTTCAGGGAGCCATGATACTGAGCATTTTCATCAGGTGGGTCTATGTGGTAGAACCCTAATCCTGGAGCAGCACTTCCAACATATATAGCAGAACTGTGGGTTTTTTCTTCTGTCAGGGCAATTCTCAACTTTATGGGTAACCATTTTGCAGATAAAACAACTCTTGGGCTTGACATATTTATCCAAATGATGCCCTGGTTCCCCACAGTTGTAGCAGATCACCTCAGAGTATGACATAAGGACCGAAGCAGGGGCAGGAGCAGTTTTCTGGATGTCCTATCTCTTCTTTTGCTGATTCTTGCTTTGAGATTTCCCACTGATCTGAGAGTTAGGACCACCAGCAGATTGATCTTGGGCAATTACAGGAGCCTGCCCAGATTGTGCCCCCATTTGGGGCGGAGGTGGGCCGTACCACTGCCCAACCAGCGCTCCCCCCATTGTGATAGGGGAAATTCATCGGAGTTCCTGGTTCCTTCTCATCCTCCAGCCAGATGTTGTCTCTCAGGAAGTAGAAATAACCACCAGACAACTCAATTGAAGCAGATTGCAAGCCTAATTTCAATCTTATGCAGGTTTGGGGGAGAGGTAAGGTAGGGGATCCACCTGCTCCGGCTCCGGTGGCGTGCTGGTGGGCATGAGTCCAGTCAAGCAGTCCCATCTCGCAGCACGGTGTGGATCTCCTGAATTCACTTCTCCTTTTGCCCATCGAACGAACGCAATCGGCGGCTCCCTGGGGTGGGGCATCCTGTGCTTTTCCGAGAAATCTCCTTCGAAGTAGATCCGCAGGGCTGGATTCAGCAGCTCCCAATCCACATGATCCTTGCACATTCGAGCATACCTGCGGGAGTGAGAGAACGGATTCGGTCCCTGCTCGGCTTCCTCCCTCACAGCTTCCTCCTCTACTTCCCTCCATTCGCGCGTGCACTGGGTCCAGGAGAGAGCGTCGTCGCGGATCCGCATTGCCCGCTCCCTCCATCTCCTCCCTCGAGTCTCCCACAGCACCGCCGACGCGACGGAGTTGAGCGGCTGGAGCATCCGCGGGAAGGCTTTGTAGACATGTGGGAGATGCATCTTGTACATCTACCTGTCTTCCAGCCATTCCCCCATGGATATGGTCGGCGACTCCATGGGGCACGCGAGCGGACTTGCTGAGGGGGGCAGGCGCACCCGGAGTCAGGAGGCGGGGGGTGGCGACGAGATCTATGGCGGCGGCGAG
>NC_057803.1:143858932-143949568 GCF_018294505.1 Triticum aestivum | reverse complement strand
GGGATCGCGAGAGCGGTCATCTATTTGCCAATTATGTGAACTAAACAGTCAACATATAAAATAATTTAAATATATATAATATAGTTAGAAGGGAAACATAAGTTGGACCTGGCGTTCCTATTCTTATATAGAAAAATAGAACAGACCTGTGCGTTTTCTTCAAAAAAATACATAAATTGGGCTGCCAAAAATAAGACCTCGGATGGGAGGTCCATAGGCCGGTCGATACATGACGGCCCTAAGAAAATACAAACAGGCCTATGGACCTCCCATCTGAGGTCATGGACTGCGCATGTTAAAAATGAAAGCCTAGACGGGGCAGCCCAAAACCACGTCCAACACTTGCCAAAACTTCGTCCCTCGTTTTCTCTGTGTTTCGCACACTCGACATTGTGTGGGCATTTTGACTGTGCATCATATGAAGATGTGCTATGCATGAATGTTGATCAGCATGATGTTAACTGGCTGGTAGTTCCATTTTTGACCATGAATAAAACTTCCAACATGATGTTAACCCTGTTTGAAAAGGCCGTGTTAATATAAATGCTCTGCCTCTGAAAGTTGCAGCTTCTTATCTGAAACTGAACTTGCAGTTTCTTATCTGAAACTGAAACTTGCAGTTTCTTCTCTGAGAATCACATTGTCTGCACTTTTATACTCCTATGAAACTACATTTTTTAAGTGCTAAAAATAGATATCTAGAATTCATAAAATACTTCATATGCTCAATACTGCAAATCTGAAATTCAAAAGACATTCATATCTGAAAGTACTCTCAAAATACACAACACAAAACATAATTCACAACCTGTAAATACTGACAACCCTAAGCTCCTCCTGACAATTCACAACCTGCCCGACTATTGGGTTGGGGGGGGCAGCCCCCTCCTATTCCTTGGCGGTAGACAGCCGCCCCGTGAGACGATGTGAATGGCGAGGGAGACGATGGCGGGGAAGCGTCGTCGGGCCAAATGCTTTTCTCCTCTTGCAGCTGGGTTCGGTCGACGAAGACTCCACCGGCTCGCTTTGGCAGGACTCCCTCACAAACAGCACCCTATAGATGCTCGATCCTTCAATCTATGGTGGATGCTTCATCTGGGATCGATACTCCCACCACCGCTCCCTCACGATCGGATTCGGTGAATCTATTTGCTCCATGGCCTAGAGGAGCAGCTCTATGTACTTCGGCGCGACTCCCTCCGGGAGTATCGCCGCCTTTTCGCTCTGTTGCAGATATTTGGCCATGGATGTCGCCGTCGCCGCTAGTTGGTCCTTGTTGTCAAACCAAGACTGTATCTCCAACATCCTAGCTAGCTTCACAGGGTCGCCGTCTGCGATCCTCACATATCGGTTGTACTCCTCCATCGATCTACTTCTCCACAGCACCTTCACTCGCCGGCGGTGGTTTTTGAATGGAAGAGGAGAGGAGCAGCGCTGGTTTTGGATTAGAACGGGAGAGGAGCGACGCTGGTTTTGGACTGGAACAGGAGAGGAGGGGCGGTGGTTTTGAAATGGAAGAGGAGAGGAGCGGTGCTGCATTTTGATTGGAACAGGAGAGGAGCGGCGGTGGTTTAAGAGGAGAAGAGCGGAAGAGCGGCGCTGGTCTTGGAAGTATTTTTTTTGTTGTTTTGCGTATTTTGGGTCAAAGTTTGACCATGTACTGTATTTGACAAGCAAAATGTGAATGCATGTCACCAAAAATTGTATCGTTTGGTTCGTATCTGAATGTACTTACAAATTATATTATTTTTGCAACATATAACATATATTTTATGTGCGAAAATCATGGTCAATTATGACCCAGAATAAAAGGAAACTAGTTAATGTGGGGTCGCTTTCTTAATTGAAGGGTAAATTGATTTTGATTTTGATCCAGTCACAGCGCGCCGGCCCTCTCATCCAATCCTAAATCGCTGCCGCACGCTCCTCTCCCTCTTCTCCATTGCAAAACCACCTCCTCTCCTCACCATCATCTCCATTCCAAAAACACCATCTCGCCTCTCCCTCTTCTGATCTTCTCCATTGCAAAACCACCTCCTCTCCTCTCCATCATCTCCATTCCAAATCCACCGTCTCGCCTCTCCCTCTTCTCTATTGCAAGACCACCGTCTCTCCTCCGTTTTCTAGACGCTTTGCTCCATGGCGCGGGCGCAATCCATGGATACAAAATTAGTATACTGTATACTATTTAAAAGTTGAGGGTGGGGCTTTTCCTGCGCGGTAGGCGGCGGAGCAGTTCCGCCTAGTCGGTTCGACAGAGATGCGAGAAGACGCGGGAGTAGGCTGCTGCAAATGTAGGGCTGTGTGATTTGGCAGCGAGTTACTGCTGGGTAGGTGGGGCCCCGTGATTTGACTTGCCATTCTCATTTTAACTGCGGCGCTACGACCGGCGTGAGTCTCCTGATTCCTGACCACCTCCATACAAGTGCCTCTCCCAATGCTCCACTATGTAGTAGAGGCTGGCTCTTGCATGAGAGCCCACTTCTCCACTTTTTCCTTGCCTCTCTTTCCTCCACATATGCAAAAATGCCACGTAAAGCGCACTATTGTACTTACTTTTACTTGCTCCTACAGGTGCTTAAGCTTGCCACATAGGCATAAAGTCTGATGTGGCAAGTTAATCAAGAAGAGAGAGACTAGTTTGGTGACCCAAGGAAGAAACGGTGCTAAGCGCGTGTACCTAGGTGAAAAGACAATTTTGAGTCTATAGCTAATTAAATGAAGCAAACCTAGCAACACCATTTCATTGGAAGAGGTCACTCCTTGGCAAATGCAATAAATACTAGTACTCCCTGTGTCCTATAATATAAGAACGTTTTTGGCACTACACTAGTGTCAAAAACATTCTTATATTATTGGACGGAGGGAGTATGAAGAAAGAGATAGAGAGGAGTAAAAAACACTTATAGCCAACCTTATAGCCAACCTTGTTGTAGTATGAGTGACTAAGTGATGACTATGTATGACATGCCAACATCAGATAGCCTAACGCATCGTGTTAAATCTCCAAGGGCGCGACCACGCGAGTGACGCGACGGTAGTGGTAGGCGCGACCATGATACGGGCTGCTGGCAGACCTTGGATCTGAGATCAAACGGTCGCATGCTAAGTTGCTGAAAATTTGCAGAATAACCCTCCAGGATAGGATATTCACCCATAGGTCTAGAATCACACCATTCAACCGTTCGATCTCAGATCCAAGGGCTCTCGGAAGCCCGTATCATGGCAGAATGGAAAGCCACTACCCTGCCATTCGCACGCTGGCAGTTCACTCCTACTCGTCCCCGCACGTCCTTCAATACTACGGCGGTTCGCTCCTAGTCATCCCGTCCATTCACATTACGACAGTTCCACTAATCCTAACCCTCCTCCCAAATCCATGGCGTCCCAAATCTCCACGGTCGGCGGTGAGTACAAGGTTAGAACCATCACCGGCGATGAGTTTGACATCATCTACACCCACTCTTCTGCGACGGTGAAATGATGCCTTTCTCGCTTCAGACCCATGTTCGAAAACTCAGATGATGAGTGGGTTACTGGGCTAGATGTTGAGTACTCCACAGTCTTGGGACCAGAGAAGCATCTAAAGGACGAAGAGGGGAAGAAGCCCGCCGTGATCCAGGTTTGCGTGCATGACTTGTGCTTGGTCTACCACATATGCCATGCCGACGTTGAGTGCCAGGATTTTAAGGACTTCCTCGAGAGCAACCTAGTCAAATTCGTTATTGTATACTTTAAGAACGACATGGATGTCCTGCGTCGGATAGGTCTCATTGTAGGCAACCCCTTCGACCTCTAGAAGAATCGGCTGGTGTCCTCTCGTCAGCCTTCAATGCTGACCCTGGCAGGAGCCATGGTTCATCCTTCATACGGTAAACTGGAGAAACCTCCATACACATTTCATCGTCATGCATGGCAGCGGAATGTACTAGATATTGACCACATCCACTAAGCTGCAATGGATGGCTACCTTTGCTTCAATATCTACAAGGGTTGGATGAAGAGCAATAGCCAAGTGTGCGGTTCAAGCAAAGAAGTATCGTCCAAGAGGAAGAGGGACAAGGACGAAGTCGAGGACGTGGACGAGGACTCCGAGTAAGGTGGCAGTGTCGTTGCTCATGGTGGTTCTAATGTAGTGTCTACCGGAATAGTTGCAAAGTTTAATTTCAGGTGTGCTTAATTTAATTTGAGGGGTGTGTTGTGCTAATCCCCCAGCAGAACTATGTTATGTTTCTTCTCGTTACTTTAACTCTTCAGTACGTACATACTTGTATTTCTTACATTTCATCTTTTAGTTGGTATAGTACTACCACTCGTTTCTTCACATTATATATGTACAATATATATGGCCAACATCATATAGCCAGCAGTTTAGTTGTCAAAGAATTTCAGGGTGCTTAGTTTTGTCAAAGAATTTGAGGATGCTTAGAGGGTGCTTGGATCCAAGGGACTTATTTTAGTCTGACTAAAAATAGTCTCTTTAAGAGGCTAAAGTTCCAAGCACCCCTGACTAAAGAGGGGCTAAAACTAGTCTTGAGACTAAATTTTTTTAGTCAGGGGTACCCCTACTAAAATGTGGATTAGTCCTCTCTCTACTCATTTAACTCCTCTCCTTTAACACATGCGAGTTCTGGATTGGAGGGTTTGGAGGATAATAAATGCTCATTAACTTGATTTTAGCCTTTTTAGTATTTGCATCCAAGCATGGGTGAGGCTAGCATGTTTTAGTCCCACTACTTTTAGTCATGGGACTAAAATGTATCCAAGCACCCTCTTAGTTTTATTTGAGGGGTGGGTTGTGCTGGACACCATTATTGTGACTAGCCTTTTTAATAGTACTATATGCATAATTTGGCGACGAGCGCTCTCTATATGCACCACCTTTTTTTAAAATTTCAAGTTTTGCTCCATGGCTCAATCCATTGATACTACTGTTGTACAAAAGTATACATTTTTTAAAGGCTAGAGGGCGGGGCAGTCTAGCTTGGTCGGTTTCACGAGAGGCGAGGGCCTTTGTGATTTGACGGCTCATTACTGCTGGAAGGCGGGGCCTTGTGATTTGACAGCTCGTATAAATGCGCCGACGACCTGATCGAGGAGGAGCAAAGAACTGTGCGGTATACTCAAGTTTTCCACTGGAGTAGTACTGCGACGGAGGAGCACGAAACACGGCAGCCCAATGCCATATGGCGATAAAAATGATCTAATTTGCCATTCATCTCATTGTTAGCATTGTTCTATTCATTCCCTAAAAAAAACCATTGTTCTATTCATGCCTCGCAGAGAACATGACACGTGCGGCGAAACACCTGAAGCAAAAGATGAAACATAGGAGCAAAAGAAGTAGGAAGATTATCACCCCAAATGATCTAATTCGCCGCGGAGTCATAACTGCTTCTTCATCTCCTCCACGACCTCCATCTCCTTGCGCGTCTCCTCTGCCATCTTCTTCATTCTGTCCATGACGCGGGATTTCTCGATGCGAGCCTTCATCATCTGTTCCACGGCCGCATTACGTACCTTCACAGCAGCCGGGTGCTCGATGCGGAGCTTCGCCAACTCCTCCTTCTGTTCCATGACGAGGGCATGCAGCATCTCCATGGAGGAACTACTATTCTCATGCAGCTTCTTCCAGCCGATGTTCTTCTCCTTCAACAGGTCGATCTTGTGGCAGAGCTTCGCCTTGTCCCCCTGAAGTCACAGGATTTCGCCAGTTGCCTTCTTCTCCGAGGCAATGCTCTTCTTCAGCAGCATCACCAAGCCGGCGGTCAACTCCCCCTGCTGATTGAGCTCAGCGGGCATGTCGTCGAGGCTCTCCTTCAGCAACTCCATCAAGCCTTGGATGAACTCCCTCTGCTTATTGAGGTGCTTATTGAGCTGATCGGGCATGCCGTCGAGGGATAACGACTCTAACTCCGCCGGCTCGGCATGTTCGCCTCTGCGGCTAGGCGCTCCTGGGAGCCATCGCCTGCCCGTGAGAGATCTTTCGAGGTCTCTACGTGGCAGCGAGCCCTCTCTTTCTTTCCGCAGCCTTGGTTGCCGCTCCCTTGTTACGAGTAGTTCTCGACCTAGAGCTCTGCTCACCGGCCATGGCAACGACGGACGAAGATGAAGCACTTATGAGGAGGAAAGGTAGAGTAATTTTCGGTTAGGTAGTTCCCCTTTTTATAACCTAAGTACTAGCACTAGTACTAATACCTGCATAGTGGGAACACGTTCAGGTTTGGTACGTACTCGTAGGTGTGAGCAGGCTTTCGAATGTGATGGGAACAAGGATTAATTGATGGTTTTGGTTTCGAGGGCCGAAACGGCTCCCGATGAGTTTAGCGGAACATAAATTTCAAGTACTACATTGCTCAAATGCGTAAATATTATGTTACTATCAAAAGTTGGCACAAAATACGAAGGAGACCAATGGAAGTACTACCAACAACCCATAATTTAACTACTCGCATGCGCGCAGTGGAGTAATAATGTCTTTCTTCCGCCCTCACGTCCACTCAATTTGCATGCGCTGTATTATTGACCATCAATGAAGTGAACGACTTTACACGCGTCAAATTATCACATGGGGTAGATCTTGGTACAAAATTGCGTCTGCCCGTGTACCCGCGTGTGCGTGCGAGGGAATGAGTGCATGCGTGGCATGCGTGCACATCTTCGCTTCGTGCATGTACCGCCAGTATGGCTCAGGGAGGACGAGTACATTCTTCTAGAACCAGCAGCACCTCACTGTGATCAATCCACGCAAGGAGGTCACGACAACGCCTCCACATGTGCCACGTGGCTTCATGAACTGTAAGAGAGACACTGTGTAGCGTGTCATTGGTATTCTGATTTACGTGTTTTGCACATACTCGAAGTACTAGTAAGGTACACGTGCATTGCACGCATCAGATTTTGCAACCAAATTATGAATAAATACCACACTATAGCATGTAAGCTCTGAGTCATATATGCCTGATGTAGCCCTTCATTTAATTCTTATAATTTCATCTCATTCAAAATCAATTAGTTTTTATAAAAAAGCTAACAACGCGGGAATAGGAAAAACATGGGATTATAGTGGAATGTCGTCTTGAATCCTACAGGATTGTACGAGTGTTTGATTGTGCATAGAAAAAACGCAGAATTCTTTCAAAGAGGTTTGAGTGGATGGGATGTTTCCTATGAAATCTAGTGCAAATGAATCATATGGAAAAATTCCTATGGTTTACAATCCTACGAATCAAACAACCAAGATAGGAATAATTCCTAATTATTAGAATCCTCCAAAATTTCTTTGAGAATCCTTTGAATCAAAGAAGCCCTTAATCTATTTTATGATTCATGGAATTGTGCGTTGTAAAGCATAAAGTAAAAACAAATAATGGCAATTCAACTAGAAAAAAAGTTTGGGCAGTTATGATACGGAAGATTCTAGAACAAAAGAGAACCACTGTTTGTTTTGAGGTTTGTGCATTATGCTTAAGTTCAACCATGGAGTCTGCTAGATTGTACATGTGGCAAAATCCGGTGGGGGGCTAGAAGATGGTGCGAGGGGCCGAGAGCAGGGAGACTATGAAGGAATGCACAAGTGCGAGATCGATATTTAGAGAGGGGAGGGGGGACGAACACGTGCGCTGTTGCGCGCAGTGGCAGAGCCATGAAAAATAAATGTGCCAGGGGGCCAAGCATTGCTAATCCTTTACGAGGAGGGTCAATTCATGAACTTAAACCATTTTTAGCAGCAATTGTCTAATGATCAGATTCATATTAGCCTCGATATATAGTGATGTTAGGGAGGAGGGGGCAGGGCCCTTACCGCCCCTGTCTTCTCCATTGTGCACGTGTGTGAGAGATGAAGCGGAAGGCATGGATGATGAGAGGGGGACGTTGGATATATAATTAATGTGGGTGTATTAGCTATATATGTTAATCCTATATAGAGAGGTAGATTGATCGATGTGGACGTGGGAAAGAGGGTGAGACCTCACTGAATATATCGATTGATCGGTTTGTGTGGAAAACTATGAAAGACCTAGCGATATACACACATACATAGAGGAACATCGATCATTGCGCATGCACGCGTGAGAGATAAAGAATGCCTGATATGATGGAGAGGGGGATGTGTGTGGGTGTGTGCCTTCATGGGAGACCGACCTGAAGAAAAAGATTGCATGCGTGCGATGGATAATGCCGACTGGTAGTGTGTGTGCATGCATGCACGAGAGAAAGTTAGTGGTACAATTGTAAAGAGAAGACTACTGTGTGGGTGTAAAAGAATAGGTAAGGTCATAATCAATGTAAAGTTGAATTCAAATATTTGAATAAGACATCCTGATGTTTCAAACCCATGCATGCATGAATATAACGGAGATCTGCGCGGTGTGGTTTGGAAACGAGCATGTTGTAATGTATACACATTGAACAAGGTTAGACTGATTTGAATTTGAGATACTGATGGCAGACATCATTTGGCCACGTCGCATCTGTGCATGGACACACTATTCTAATTGGAGATGATGGGCGGCTTTCGCATCACATATCTATATCTATACCCCCATATATATATATATATATATATATATTATTTTTTATATTTTTATATTGTGTGCGGGTAACTTTAACTTTAAAAGATGGTCGTTGGATGAGGCGAATCCGATGGTCCAAAGATGGCAAATTTGAGCACTACTGGCCGTTGGATATCATCTAGATTCCACCAGATTTCGCCACATGTATAATCTAGAAGACTCCATGGTTGAACTTAAGCATAATGCACAAACATCAAAACACAAGCACTTCTTATTTGTTCTAGAATCTTCTGTATCAGAATTGCCCAAATGTTTTTCTACATGATTTGCCATTATTTGTTTTTACTTTATGTCTTACCATGCACAATTCCATGAATCTTAAGATAGATTAGCTTTCTTATAAAAACTAGATGATTTTGAATGAAATGAACTATAAGAATGAAACGAACATCTACATCATGCATATACGACTCAAAGCTTGCATGCTATAATGTGGTATTTATTCATAATTTGGTTGCCAAATCTCATGCGTGCAATGCACGTGTACCTTACTCTAGTCTAAATGGTGTTTGTGTGTGTGTGTGTGTGTTGTGCGTGTTGAGGTGCAAATTGTCTTTTTTGGGTACACGTTAAGCTTGTTCTTCCGAAATTTCAAGCTGCGCCTTGTTATGCCGAAAATTCAAGCTAGCGTCTCTGTCTATCGTGCTGCAAAACTCCCGCCTCTTCAACCCGTGCCTTATTAGCCCGAAATATTTAAGATATATCTTTGTCTCGTTGTGCTCCGACAACTCCCTCCATCTCAACCCGCGCCTTGCTATTCCGAAATTACAACGCGCGCGAAAACTCCCACCTCCTTTGAAATCCCGACACGCGAAATGCCCATGGTACCCCTGAACCAAAAGAACCACCTCAAATCGGTGGCGGTACTTCCATAACTTACCCCACATTTCGGACAAGCGCATCTCTAAGCCATGGTTCCCCACTGCCATCCCATTCGCCCACCCATTCGTACACCGAGGCCGCGAAAACCCGTGATGAAACCCCACACCCTGCTCCGTCCACCACCCAGCCGGAGCCTCTTCCACGACGACGTCGTCCACATCAACACCTCGACATCCCTCATCCACCGTACCGGATGAGGATCCGTCGTCGATCTCATCGTCCCGCCGGTTCAGCCACCCTGTCCTCCACCTCCAAGGAGCTACCCCGACGTTCCCCTCGTCTTTCATGCCACCTCCATTCCCACACCGTCGTCTTCACCTGCACCACCAGAAGATCATCATCATCACCGTTTCCTCGGATGAAGCTGTGGCCTAATCGGCGCCACCAAAGAGGTTGTACACTAATCGCCGCATTTTCTTCTTGATTCGATCTCACGGTGCTGCCGGTCCTCGGTCCCGAGCCGACACGGCGCGGCTCCATCCACGGCGGCGTCGCCGGCCACTTCCTCCACGGCATCGCTCCCTCGGTGGCGACGTCCACATCAGTAAGAGTTGCTGCTGCTTTAGATCTCGCTCGTGCTGCTGCTCTGCTCTTGCTCTCGGTCCCCTGCCTGGTCTGCTCTTGCTATTTCTCTTGCTCGCGCTGCTACTCTCGCTCTTGCTCTTGTTTTATGATGCTGCTCTGATTTAGCTACACTTCAGTCGACTGAATTGACTTTTGGGTCTGTCGATTTTCAGGGGGGGGCTTGCCGAGGTGAAGGAAGAACCAGCCGCAGTGGGGAGGGGGGCTCACCGGAGAGGTACCCCACTATCTATCTTAGGGTTCAGGATGGGGCCGGTGGTCGTCGGCGGTGGCGGGGGCGGTGGCGTGGGGATCGCCGGAGATAAAGCTCGGCACCGGGAGGGCATAGAGGGATGACTGGGGCGGCTGCGAACCGCGGTGGGGAGTGTTTTCGGGGCGGGCGGGGCGGCGCACCGCCGGCCGCGGGCGGCGGGGAGCTGCTATTTGGCCGGTGGTGGCTGGCGGCTCAGGGGGGTGGAGGTTGAAGATGAACCGCAGGCCCTTGATTTCGTTTCCAGTGGCTGCAAAATCGACTGACCAGAGATGAAAAAGTCAGTTGACCGACGTGTAGCCTCACCTTGCTAGTGCGTTCAGGTTCGACAGCAAAATTTAGTTTCGACAGCAAAATTCAGTTTCGACAGTTAAGTTCAGTTTCGACAGTTAAGTTCAGTTTCGACAGTTAAATTCAGTTTTGACATTTAGGTTCAGAGATGAGCGGCTGATGTATTTTACATCTAGCACTTTGTGGTTATGTATTTTACGTCATGTATTGGAGATGCTATTAGAATTCCACTCAGGTTAACGTTGTTCATTGTCTCTCTTGTCCTGCTTCAGCCTCGGCGTCGTACAACTCATCGGAGCTGCTCCAATGACGAAACCCTCCATCAAGCGGAGCAGTACCTCAGGCTCCATCTCTAGACGCCTAAGATCTTCTTCCCTTCCTCCGACAGCCAAGTCAGCCAGAGCATCCTCACCGGCCAAACCAATCACGCTGAGATCGACATGGCTTCGCCAAAGAGATTGTACACTTGTTGCATCTCTTTTTTACTCTACATGTTATATATATTGTCCACTGAGCACTCGTAGTAACGGGAAATACGATTATTTTATCCTACTATATGACAAGCAGCGAGGTACCAGGCAACTTAGCTATCCGTGATGGACTCTCTTGAATGCCATCATTATTTATCTTTGCGCGTTTGAGCTGTGCATTTGTCGATAGGCCTGGGAGTTGAGCTAGTATGGCAGTGGCCTAGGTCCAAAGTAATAGAAGTAGCACAAAAACATTTTTTTAGTGTAGGATTTTCCTTGCTCAAGCCTGCCTACTAGAATCGCCAGTGCTTGAAAGGAAAAGTGAATGAAAAACATCGGAATTGGAAAGTTTCCTATGGTACTACTTTTCATGAATTTGGTGCAAAGGAATGGAGCAAAGGAAAACTGTAGGATTTGTTACTTTAGTGTCTCCTTGAAAGAAAAACCGTAGGAATTCTAATTTCCACTTCTCCTCCTTTTCATATTCCTATTCATCGAGCACAAGACTAAGAGATAGTAGCATAATAGCATTATAACCGTACATTTTCTTGTGGTTTGACTTAATCTCACCATGCTTTTTTGCATCCTGTGATCTTCCAATTGTTGTGAATCAAACACCCAGATTGGCAGAAATCTGTGTTTTTAAATTCTCTGTTTTGCACGTGCATTCCTATTCTATTCCTGTCTATTTCCTATCCCTGCATTGTTAGAATCCTCAAATTCAAACAAGCCCTTACTCAATTACTTCTGTTACAGATATGTGTCAAAGAAAACCTTGTGTGGTTTGTCCTGCTCCTGCGGCGCTGTGTTCCACCCCAGCTCAGCTGCTCCAATGACGGAAGGGTTCACCACAGGTGGGATCCGTTCTCCAGAATGTCTTTCGCCACCTCAGATCTTCTTCCCCACCGCCGACAGCCACGACAACTGCATTACCATCATCAACTGAGCAGATGACCTTGAGGACTACACGGGTCCACAGGAGAGGTCGCACTCTTCCGTGTCTTCTTACGTTATGCGTCGCTTAATATGATGACATGCTACATTATCATCGTGTTCACCTATTAGAGTCTGAGTCAGGTCCAAACTAATGCTGAAACTTGAGTTTTTAAATGGTTGTGGGGTACATATTGGGGCATCAATCAGTACTATCTGTCTACTATCTGGTTAATCTCTGGTGTCTACTATGAGTTTCATGTTGGGTGCAAACAAACATTAAAGGAGCCATTATATGTATTTTTTAACTAAAGCTATTATCTGCCTGCTATCATTGGTATTGGGTCTATCCACAGTTTGCTACCATCACTCTGGATTTGTGCATGCACTCCTTACATAATCTCACTATGTTTTATTCCTATGCATGCCAGTTATTGTACACAATGGAACTGATCATGTAGAGCAAAAGAGACGAGCCTTGCATGTCAATAAAATTTCATGCAGACGTCGTTCCATGGTGGGCGCAAAGGCAGCCCCCCTCCACCCATTTCGGATCGTAATCAAGAGGAAGATAACTGTTCTGAGGGGGATTCAGAAGGAGAAGACCACTCCTATTTACCCCATGAGGTCTTCGCTCTAACTTGGCATGCTGATGTTAGTAATATCATGCATATCGTGCCTTGCATTGCTTACTGTATACATTAAAGATGTCATTTGCTTAGTTTAGACATGCTTTGTGTCAATGCCATCTGTTTAGTTTCTTTATCGTATATGTGAATCATGCAATGCCATCTTGTCTAGCCAGGCATCATATATGTGAATTTTGCAACGCCACCCTGGTTAGCTAGTCATCTTATATGTGAATTATATCATGCCATCATTTTTTATTACGTGTTAAATTTGTCAACAATTTTAGTACATTCAATTACTTTCCTGTGCATCAGCCATTCGGCACGGTCATGGAAAAATCTGGAGTGGAAACAAGGTCTTTAGAGCAGATAATGCTATCTGACGAAGCGCATGTCTTGCTGGTTACCGATAGCTCCTCAGAGGAGGATTCAGAGACAGATGACCAGTCATATTTCCCCCCAAGGTGCATGCCCTAACTTGGCAGGGTTATGTTGCTCATATCGTGCGTATGGTATCTTGCATTGCTATGTCATTTGCTTAGTTTAGACATGCCTTGTGTGAATGCCACCCGTTTAGTGTCTAATTACCATATATGTGAATTATGCAATGCCATCTTGTTGCAAGACATTATATATGTGAATTATGCAATGTTATCTTGTTGCAAGGCACTATGTATGTGAATTATGCAATGACATGTTGTTTAGGAAAGCTTCATATATGTGAATTATATCATGCCGTCCTTTGTTTTGTATTTCTCATTGCTTTTGTCGACAATGTTTGTATATTAAACTGCTCTTCCTGTGCATCAGCCATTTGAATTGGTGATGGAGAAATCTGGAGTGAAAACAAGGTCTTCAGAGCAGAAAATGCTACCTGCTGCAGTAGATATCTTGCTGGTTACAGATAGCTCTTTAGAGGAGGATTCAGAGGTAGATGACCAGTCCTATTATCCCCCTGAGGTGTATGCTCAAACTTGGCAGGGTTATATTACTCATATAATGCATATGTTGTATTGCAATGCTTAGTTTTTACATCATATACACAATATTGAATGCCATCTCCTTAGTTGACACATCATATATGCGATTGCCCTCTGCTCACTTCCTTAGTATATAAATCATATATTTGAATTATGTCATGCCATGATGTTTACATAGACATCATGTATCTAAATTATGGCATGCCAACCCATTTTCTAAACACATAATATAGTTATATCATCTCATCCTATTGACATAGTCATCATATTTTAAATTATGTCATTCTATCTGTGAATTATATCATGCCATCATGTTTCCATCGACGGCATGTTTGTGATTTATGGCATGCCAACCACTTTAATAGACAAATCGTATAGTTATATCATGTCATCATGTTTACATAGTCATCATATTTTGAAGTATGTCATTCTATCCTGTTTAGTTAGCCATCATACATGTGAAATTGTGTCATGCTATCCTGTTTAATTAGCCATCATATATGTGAAATTATGTCCTGCTATTCTATTTGCTTAGACAACATAAATGTGAATTATTGCATGCCCTATTTTCTTCCCTACTATCCATTGCACCTGTCTATCTTACAATGTCTGTACATTCAATTACTTTTTTTGTTTATCAGCCATTTCAATTGGAGGGAGTGATGGCAGTATCTGTGGGAGTAAAAACACAGTCTTCAGAAAAGATCGTGCTACCTGTCGATGCAGATAGAACCACGATTGTACTTGCCCAAGAACCAGCCCCACCACACATAACCCACACTCATGTAGATTGTACCCCTACCCAGTTGGACAGAGACCCAGCTACACCCCTTCTAACCCCAACCCCAGCAGATAGACACCCAGTTCCCGTTGACACAGCACCGTCTCCACCATAGAGCACCCAAACACGAGGACCACCACTCCGAACCCGAAGTCAACGCTTAAAGCAGAAGAAGAATTGTTCTCAGGTCAGGTTCCGTAGCTATGGTTCATACTACTTTGCTCTTGCATCATTGTATTTACTGATACCAACTAATTTCAAATTTGAAGGATGCAATTGAAACTCCAATGGCGCAACAGGTATGTTTTAAACTTGTTTCTTCAACGTCTTTGGCTGTTTGCTGTTGTAACTTGCTTTATGTTGATTTTAGTTTCAATTGAATAAACAGTTATGTTCTTATGCCATGCACATTACAAGTGTTGTTATTGCTGTGTAGTTTCCCACACTTATATTTTGTCTATGCTGCTTTGTCTTAAATATATATGATTCGAACTGTATCTATCTTGATTTGGCAACATAAATTAGAATGATATAGACCATACAGTGACCATACTACATAGATATATGTTTGTTTCATGCTGTTATCATGTCCACCTTACTACTGAACAGGTATACCAAAATGAGTTTCATATACTACATTGTAAACCTGAGATGTGTTTGTTTGTTTCTCTTTTAGAACGCGAATAAAATATTGGAGAAGAGTACCCTGTTATGCAATGGTAAAGGAAGTAATGCAGATAAGGTTCAAGATAGTGAGACATCCCTGTTGGTCTCCATGAAAGCTGATAAAAACTATATTGAAGACACTGAGATAACCCCAAAGTCCTGTCTTTATGTAGTGTTCGAGTTACTGGCTACCACTGCTGGCACCGGCTCTTCGAACTCGTTGCCTGAATAAGTTCGGCTTTTTGAGTCTCAACTTCAAGTTGAAAGACATCGATCAGATGTTATGCGACAGGAAGCCGAAGGACCGAGGAAGTCCCTGCAGAATTCAGATGCATACTTTCTGGTGCAATAGCAAACGCTGGAGGACTTAAGCGCCAAATAAGACAAAGTTAATAAGCTTGCTAAGAATCTTGCCAGCATTATGGGTACCCAGGATATTGTTTCTTGAGCTCTTCTGAAGTGTTTTTAGTTTTGGACTTGTTTTGCTGCGGCGTTTATATGCTGCTGTGTTCCCCATATTTGCACTGGTGGCGAACTTTGATGCCCAGTGGATATAATATGTGTAATTGCCATGATAGCCTAGTGTAAGTTGCTTGCTTATTTATTTCCTTGTTGTCTTGTTTATTTGTTTGCTTGTAGTCAGTGCAGTTATTTTTCTGCGGTTTGCTAGTGGCTGCAATAACCTATTTTTTAAAACTAGGCCACAATAACCATGTGCTAATATTTACTGTAGTGACACTGGGCCTCCTACGGGCCATAGAAATAGTGGGCCTTCTACGGGCCGTATAAAAAGTGGGCCTTCTACGAGCCGTAGAAACAATGGGCCTTCTACGGGCCATAGAAAAGATGGGCCTTCTACGGGCCGTAGAAACAATGGGCCTTCTACGGGCCATATCATCAATGGGCCTTATACGGGCCGTAGAAATAGTGGGCCTTCTACGGGCCGTATAAACAGTGGGCCTTCTACGAGCCGTAGAAATAGTGGGCCTTCTACGGGCCGTAGAAAAGATGGGCCTTCTACGGGCCATAGAAACAATGGGCCTTCTACGGGCGATATCATCATTGGGCCTTATACGGGCCGTATGATCGATTGGCCAAACATGGGCCAAAGAGCCCACATTCTGGCCGTAAACGGTCTAGAGTTGGAATCGTCCGTTCATGGGCCGACCATAACGGGCCATCATTAATAGGCCATATTTGATGACGCTATGAAAACGGCCCAACGTATTAACGGACCACAAACGGGCCGACTGTAACCACGGGCTGAATTTGGCCCACAAGCAAAAAATGACAGTAACGAGCCGTAAGTAAAATAATGCTGGAAAATAGCCCAAGAATAAATGGGCTCTGAGAAGGCCGAAAGATAACATGGACTGGAAATGGCCCAACGGAATAACAAGCCGTTAACGAGTATAAAGTGATACACTGTTCTTTACGTGCCAGTTTTACCACGGGTCGTTAATGGGTGTAAAGTGATACACTGTTCATTACGGGCCAGTTTCACCACAGGCCATTAATAGGCCAAGAGTAACATAGGGCCTCATATGGGCCGAAAGACGTCATGGGCCATACATGGGCCAGAAGTGAAAACGGGCTAGAATCATATTGGATGGCCCAGATGACGCTACTGGGCCGAATTCGAATAGGGCATAACGGGCCTTGGGTTAGCAGGCTGTAAATGGGCTATATGCGAACATGCCGTTAACAGGCTTTCCATGGGCCGGCCCGCTACCTTTTGACCAAGTCAAACGGGCCGGCCTTTTCACAGGAATGGGCCTCTGTTGGGCCGTGCCACGTGTCAACGTATCATAGGCGCCTTCTGTCCAATGAGTGGATGACATCTGTCCTAGCGATGAGCCAACATGTGTTTCCTCCAGCCAATGATGATTTTACACGTGGAAAATCCCCATTGGTCGAGGCTGTTAACAGGTTATCGGATCTAAAACCCGACCCGATAGCTTAACGGCGTTCCGTTACGGTGGATGCCACGTTTCGGTCACCCTTGACGAAAGCACTTCTGTGACGCGCGATTTATCGTCATGGAAGTGGACACTTTCGTGATGATAATTTTGGTAATGTCATGGAACACTTCTACGACAGCACAGGTATGACTATCTTGATTCTGTCATAAATTTGTCATGGATGTACATGCATGACAGAAAACGTGACATACTGTGACAAACACGTATCATCACGGAAGTCTATTTTTTTGTAGTGGATGGTGATCATGAAGGTGCTTTGGAGATGGAGATCAAAGGCACAAGATGATGATGGCCATATCATATCACTTATATTGATTGCATGTGATGATTATCCTTTATGCATCTTATTTTGCTTTGTTTGCCGGTAGCATTATAAGATGATCTCTCACTAAATCTCAAGGTAAAAGTGTTCTCCCTGAGTATGCACCATTGCCAAAGTTTGTTGTGCCAAGACACAACGTGATGATCGGGTGTGATAAGATCAACGTTCATCTACAACGGGTGTAAGACAGTTTTGCACACGCAGAATACTCGGGTTAAACTTGATGAGCCTAGCATATGCAGATATGGCCTCGGAACACTGAGACCAAAAGGTCGAGCGTGAATCATATAGTAGATATGATCAACATAGAGATGTTCACCATTGAAAACTATTCCATCTCACGTGATGATCGGTTATGGTTTAGTTGATATGGATCACGGGATCACTTGGATGATTAGAGGGATGTCTATCTAAGTGGGAGTTCTTAAGTAATATGATTAATTGAACTTAAATTTATCATGAACTTAGTACCTGATAATATTTTGCTTGTCTATGTTATTGTAGATAGATGGCCCGTGCTGTTGTTTCATTGAATTTTAATGCATTCCTTGAGAAAGCAAAGTTGAAAGATGATGGTAGCAATTACACGGACTGGGTCCGTAACTTGAGGATTATCCTCATTGCTACACAGAAGAATTATGTCCTGGAAGCACCGCTAGGTGCCAGGCCTGCTGTCGGTGTCAAAACCGGCGGATCTCGGGTAGGGGGTCTCAAACTGTGCGTCTAGGCGGATGGTAACAGGAGGCAGGAGACACGAAGTTTTACCCAGGTTCGGGCCCTCTTGATGGAGGTAAAACCCTACGTCCTGCTTGATTAATATTGATGATATGGGTAGTACAAGAGTAGATCTACCACGAGATCAGAGAGGCTAAACCCTAGAAGCTAGCCTATGGTATGATTGTGTGTGGTCCTATGGACTAAAACCCTTCCGGTTTATATAGACACCGGAGGGGGCTATGGTTACACAAGGTCGGTTTCAAAGGAGGAGATATACATATCCGTATTGCCTAGCTTGCCTTCCACGCCAAGTAGAGTCCCATCCGGACACGAGACAAAGTCTTCAATCTTGTATCTTCATAGTCCACCAGTTTGGCCAAAGGATATAATCCGGTTGTCCAGAGACCCCCCAATCCAGGACTCCCTCAGTAGCCCCCGAACCAGGCTTCAATAACGATGAGTCCGACGCGCAGTGTTGTCTTCGGCATTGCAAGGCGGGTTCTTCTCCAAATTTCTAGTGTTCGTAAGCAGTGTCCGGCTCCATAAATGTTGAACCTCTTGGCTTCTGTGCCCAATAAGGGCTTTCTCCCACGCATCGAATGAATACGAGGTGCCAGGGCATTTTTACCTTCACCCCCCTAGCCAGATAAATAAATTGTCTATTAAAGGAATGGGGATTCTTAGATCCGATCCATACCATCCTCCCCAGCAAGAATTCATCAGAGCATGTTTCGGAAAGATCCATTCCAGCATGGCCGACCTCCGCAGCTCATCCTCGCGCCCCCGTAGCCCTAAGCCCGGTGATTGGGGGAGGTGTTCAGTCCCGCACAGTCGATTAGTCGAGCTGCAGACTAAGGGATTTCTCCCTCCGGCATATATGGTGCCTGTTTGAGCCGGGCTTGCCACCTACAATGGCGGGGTGCAAGCGGAGAGCTTTCCTTGTCCCTCCATGGGGGAACGGGTCTGCCTTGTTCCTTATTTACTAAGGGGACTCGGATTTCCAATTCATCCATTCCTCCGCGGGCTCTTGGAGTTCTATGACCTCCAATTACACAATCTCCCCCCTGCCTCCATTCTACATATCGCCGGCTATGTTGCTCTCTGCGAGTTGTTCTTGGGCTGCGAGGCTCACTTCGAGCTGTGGAAAAGGCTATTCTGCCTTGTCCCTCGCACATAGAGGGAATCACTTTATCAAGTGAGCGGAGCCAAAATATGGCGCATCGCCGATACCGGATACCTGTCCGGTACCCCGAAGAAGCCGTCCGAAGACTGGCCTTCAGAATGGTTTTATATGGAGGACGTCCCCCTTCCGGACCCTGTTCGGCGGGGTCTTCCTAAGTTCAACAATGCTCCTTTGAAGAAGCGCCGAAGTTGGCGCCCACGGAGCCCCCAGGCGGAAGACAACGGAGAAGTCCTCTATTTGATGAACCGGATCAAAGCACTGGCTCGATCAGGATTGACAATAATCGAAGTTATGTCAATTTACATAATGCAGGGAGTGCAGCCACTTCAATATCGTGGGCACCCCTTGTGGTGTTATAACGGGGTGGACGACGCCACCCGCTGCGGGTGTAAGGGTCCGGACAATGCTGCCGCTGTAGCAAAAATTCTGTCCGAACTGTTCAAGGGTGAGGAAGAGGAGTTCACCCGCATCAAGCCATGGGATGGATTCTCCATGTACAATCCTCCAAGCTGGGTAAGTTATATCTCCCTGCCCCCATTTTTCCCGCATTCTTAGTCGTAAGTATTCACCTTGCCACTTTGCGGCACGAACTGCAAAAAGCCGTAAAGGAGGTCAGCAGTCCTTCTCCACAACCAGAGGTCCCTGACCGGGCCCTCGATTCCGGACTTGAAGAAGATCTGGTTATCTCCGTGGAACTGATAGACCGGCAGTTCTATCAGTTAAGCTGCGACGATGCCCTGGTGGCCATTACGACCGACTATCTTGGACTACTCCCTGCATCGCGGGTAAGAAAAATCAAAAAGTCCTAACTCCAAAACTAGGATCCCCTTTTAGGCACTTCACCCACCATATACACATGGCATCTTTTATAGGGAAGGCATTCGGGACGCCCTGCCGAACCCGCAACAACTCGCCAACAAGAGGCACCGAGGCCGGGTAGGCCAAAAAGGAAGGCGGTCAGGACGGAGACGCCGGCACAAAGGTATAGGAAAAACCCCGCTCCGTGGTTGTCGTCTTTCTCAAAATGTAATGACGCCCGCGTTTCTTTAACAGAAAAACGCTCGCCGGAATATGTCTAGCGATGCTGCCAATCAAGCTTCCACCAGTCGGGCGCCAGGACCGGACATGGAGGCGGAAGCCGATATATGGCAGGCGCTGGATAATCCCCCTACAGAGGATGCGGATAGATTATCCGCTACAAACTCAGAAGTGGAAAGCGCCATGAATCATAGGCGCCGTCGGGCCATACTCCGCGATGCTTGTTTCTCACCAGAGGCATTCGACGCCTTCAATTCAGGAGAGGTGTACCTCCGTGCTGCTCAAGATGGTCTAGCCAGAGCCACGGATCAGTATGTAAAGGATGTAGGGGTGAGTAAATCTGGCGATTTATATGTATCATTAGCCCCTGAGACTTGAAACAGTTAGCAGAACTGATTTAAGGATCATCTTTAATGTGAAGGTTCTTATAAAGAAGAATACTAGGCTGTCCCAGGAGCTGGAGGAATGCAAGACCCAACTACGGGCCGCTCTTGCCGCATTGCAGGAACAGAAAAAGCCTCCCGCTGGTAACATTTACTTTAAAGAATGATGGTTACCATATAGTGTGCGGCGTGTCTGCAGATCTAACAATTGATTTTGCAGATGAATCCGGAGAAAATCCGGGGGACCAACATGTTATGCGAAAGCTAGAGGCCGGCAAACGCGTGCTGACTGAGGTTATGCGGGAGAAAAACAATCTCCAAGACGCCAATATTAAGCTGAACGTGGAACTAAAAGACGTTCGTGGCCAGCTTGCGGACTCTGAGAAGGAGAATAAGCGGCTTCTCCGCGGCATTTTCAGTAAGTGTTTGAACGAATCCTTTTAAAGGAGCTCGGCGAAGAAGCTGACTAACAGTGTTATGTCTGTAGGTATGCTGACGGGTCGTCCCGCGGGGGAAATGCCCGAGTCTGCGGGTGATCTTCTGTCCGAGTTGTCACATCTGCACGAACAAGTTCGGCAGGTGATGCAGGGTGTTGCCCAGGCCTTGTGGCCGGCCGTCTCTGTCGGGGATATACCCCGCGGTGTAAACCGGCCGGAAGTTAACTTGGCCGGACTTGGCGGTTTATCTGAAGACCCCGCTGACACTTGGCGAGTTACTAGCGACCCGCCCTGACCTGGCGGTCTACAAGCAACCCACCTGGTCATTATGACTCACTGGTGATCCGGCATGCGGGACAGACGGATGACAAGGCCCAAGGCCTAGAAGGCCGGTTCACGTTTAACGGCGGGCCGGTTTAAGAGGAAAGGCATGAGGAATATTTGTCCTACAAGGAGTTAAGACCTGGACTTATATCCGGTTTGTATTAGAGATAGACTAATCCTAATCCTAATAGGACTCTACATGTAATCCGCCCCTCCAACATATATAAGGAGGGGCAGGGCTCCCCAAAAGGGACGAGATTCACAAGTTCCACAAGTTGGACAAGTTAGGTTTAGACAATAGCTCTTGAGATAGAGCACTCTTGTAACCGTGATCATCATCATCAGTATCAATGAAGCAGGATGTAGGCTTTTACCTCCACCATGAGGGGCCGAACCTGGGTAAAACATCGCGTCTCTCGTCCCGCTCAACCCCTCTCAAGCTACCACATAGATGCGTTGGCCTCGCGACTAAGTCCTGACACTAAGGACATCTGCTGTGACAATTCCACGACAGTTGGCGCCCACCGTGGGCCTGCGCACGGTGATGTTGAGTTCTTGGAGGGATCTTTCTCATGGATCGAGAAGTTCGCAATTTTTTCGATGAAGAAGAGCCGGTTTGGAAAAGATTTACATCAAAAGTTAGGGTTGCATGGCGCGGCACGGCATGTGCTTGTGACCCGACGATCCGATGCCAGATCAAATTTTGGAGCATGTTCCTGAGGCGAAGGAGTTTTTCCACCGCAGATTATATCCGTACGTACGACTTATGGTCTAATCGGAGGCAGCAGTACCAATCCGTCAAGACCTGTCAATTGGTCAAAACGGCATGTTCAATATTTAAGACCCAGAGGAAATTAGGGTTGCATCAGTGCAACTACCATAACTCGCCGAGATCGAGAGGAGATTTTTTCCGCCGAAGCCAAAATACTACTGCAGTCAACCGAAGCTATTAGCAGTTTCCACTGCAGGATCAGTGGCTGGGTCCGATTGCTACTATACAAGAAGCAGTCCAATCGGCCGGAATATTGCTGCTCCACGTAGATCTCAAGATACAAGTCCCGAGGGAATCAACTGTTGCTCCTGCTATTTTGAGCGTGGAGGACAAATCAACTCTAAAAGTACTTCCACTAGTACGTAATGAAGATCAGATTAGTATTGTTAATACTACTAGATCTGTTTTATTCTCTCGTGCAATTGCCTGACACACACACGGATTGAGGAAGATAGAAATATGGAAAGCAAGAGCTGTCAAGGGAGCCGGATTGGCCACCTTAGCGGCCGCGTTTTTTCTTGTGTATACGAACGAAGCAAGCTCAGCAGCGGCTAGAGAGTACCATGCATATCCACCACTACTGTTCAGAGAGACACCACTGTCAAAGTCCGTCCGCTGTGTCAAATCGCCCTCGTCGTGAGCGGTCTCACCTTCGCTGTAAGCCGGCCAGGGTCCTACTATCGCCGCTGCTGTGCATTGAACCGGCGCACGCTCGGTCGCCTCTGCTTTCGTTGTCCCCACTATCATCGACCCGTGGGTGCCGCCGCGGTCCAGGAGCAGTGCGCTGCTGCAAGGTAGATCAGTGATTCAGAGTCAGATCAATCAAATCATGGAGACTGACGGGAGCATGGCGTACTGTGTGCCTCGTGGTGCCCGCGACAAGCCAGCCTACCGGCACTGCATAATATTACGAGGTGCTATCCTTCCTACATATTTTATTTGCATAAATAATATTTCTCCAAGAACAGTTACTCTGGTCTTTGTTATTTTTGGGCAGAACCATTATTTGTTACAAAGTTGTCGCAAAGGGGCGCGCTAAGATTATTGCACTAGGGTTGGTCCGTGCAATGCTGCTGGACGGCTACATGGGCAAGTCGCCGTCCCCCGCTTCATCAGCGTCGGGGCCAACTCGCCCGTTTGCACCGGCTTACAACACCGCGGCCGGTTCATCCGTTTGCTCCTGTGGGTGACTTATCCGTGGTTGATTTTAGCTTCACAGCGGCAGATAAATTCTGGCCTAACGTATCAGGTGACATCTATCTAAATCCATTTATGAAACGTATTGTTTTTTGTCAAAAGAAAAATTACTTTGGGCTGTATTTTTTGATATACATGATAATTATTCATTGTAAACGTGGTCTATACCGTGGGTTTACATCAGCTTGCCGGGACCACGCCTGCGATTAACTCGCCCGTCCGTGCCGGTTTACGATGCCGCGGCCGATTCATCTATCCGAGCTGCCTCTGATGTTGCGGTCGCTTTTGTCGTCCGTCTCTCGCGGCCTGGTCTACATCAACATACCGGGCTGCACCCGTCTGCATGAGTTGTTTATTGGGCGCACAAGTCGCCGCCACTACAGTTTTGATTAACTTCAAATCGCCAGTTGGAAAAGCCATTAGCTGAGTTGCTGATACGGCTCATATGGGATCATTTGCAAACCACCGCAGTCACCTCAACCTTCTATGGATTCACATCGTGCTATCAACGCCAATGATATACAAGTTATGTCAGTTTATATCACGGTCAAATCTGGAGAATCTCAAGACAACTCCTCGAGTCACCTTGAGACTTGGGGGCTACAATGATATGACTTAGCAAACGTTGCCGGTTGTCAGTGAAGTCAAGAACCACAATACGTTGGAGGGAAAGATAACCCGGTCCCGGATTCACATCGTGCTATCAGAAGATGTTCCTCTTTTATATGCATAATACCTGTAGCCCCCAAGTCTTAAGAGGAGAACATAGTGATAACTTAAGACTTGCTCCAATAAGTGTTTCAACCTTGAAGAAATCCGATTAGTTCATCTCAATCATATAAAGTGAATACTCCATATATACCTCAGGCTGTTTCAACACCTCCGGGTCACTACTCCAACTCAATGGATAATCTCGTCGCCGCTGCTGCACGGCTGGAGGCCATTCCAATTGAAGGTGACTCACCGCAGGCGATAGAGACGCGACGGGTCAAGGAGCTTCTTAGGATAGCTTTGGACCAACAGGAAGCATACTCGTACAGCCGCGACCGGATCCACTCGACCCCTCGCCCAAGCCGGAGCTATAGCAGGCGTATGGAGGAACCGACAGTGTCAAGTAATGAACAACGTGGAGCACCCCGCGGCAACAACCCGGTGGGTGGTGCTGATAACACTCAGGAAGTGGTGGACCGGGCCCGAGCACGCAGGGAGGCCGAGTTAGCCGCACAATATCAGGCTCGGCAGCTTACGCCGGTTCGTCCAACTATTTCGGTCGAACCCGGTGTTACTTCTAGCTCTTCGGGGGTGCCTTGCCTTGTCCCCGCTTTACGCAATGTGCGCCTACCCAAGGATTTCAAGGGCCCGCGCAAGGTACCAAATTACACGGCGGATCAACCCCTGGAGACATGGGTGGAGAGCTATGAGATGGCCTTGGAGATGCTGGATGTGGATGATGCGGCATGTGCGAAATACTTCACCATGATGCTTGAAGGAACGGCCCGCACTTGGTTAAAAAGCTTACCGGCCAATTCTATCAGTTCATGGGCCCAATTATGAACCCGGTTTATCAATAATTTCAAGGATACATGTAAGCAGCCCATGTCGATAGTAGACTTAGCTGCATGTGTCCAGGAGGAAGGAGAATCAACGACTCATTGGGTGCGCCAGGTCTCACAAGTGTTGCATTCATCAGACCGCATCAACGCTGATACCGTAGTCTTAACCCTAGAAGGCAATTGCCGGTTTGGGCCCCTAAAGCTGAAGTTGGGAGGATGAAGCACCATTGCACTGACATGGGGACCCTCATGGCTGCTTTGGTAAAGTATGCTGATTCTGATAGTACCAAGGATCCCGAATCTGATGATGACAAGACAGGGAAGGGAAAGAGGAACAATAACTCCAAAGGTCAGCAGCATCACTGGGCAGGCAATGGTGGTGGAGGCAAGCGTAAAGAGGATAGTAACATGGACTTTGTGGCTAATACCAATGCGCAGGACAATGGCCAGCGACGCAAGGGTAAACCGAAAAATCGCAGTGGGGCACCCAACCCTAACCTGGACCGCCTAAATGATCTACTGAGCCAGCCCTGTCCAAAGACATGGGATGAAGGAGGTGCTAGCAAACCACCTTTGGAAGGATTGCTTCATTATGCTGGAGTTCAAGAATTCTAATGCTTTCCCGTATGATCATGGCTCCGGCGGTGGCTCAGGATCCAGGCTGGGTTACGGTGGAGGAAATTCCGGTTCAGGATTTAATGGTAATCTGGGCGGACATAATAATCAAAATAATCAGAACAACCAGGGTGGTTATAACTAGCAGCAACAACAGTCAGGTTACCAGAGCAACCCGAAGCAGTTGAATAGTGGGCAGTACCATGTCTTCACCACTAGCTTGGACAAGCGAGACTGGAAGGTTCAGAGGCGGGTAGTCAACTCTGTTGAATCGGCCGTGCCCCGTTATCTATGCTGGTCTGAACAGCCAATCATATGGATCAGAGAAGATCACCCTCCCCAGCTTGATAATCCAGGTCAGTTGGCTCTGGTGGTGGCACCTCAGGTGGGAGGTTACAAGTTCACCAAAGTGCTCATGGATGGAGGGAGCAGCATTAATATATTATGCTATGAGACCTTCCGTCGTATGGGACTAACAGATAGAAATCTCAAACCGTCTAATACAGTGTTCCACGGTGTAGTACCTGGCAAGTCAGCATATCCTGTTGGTAAGATAGCTCTGGAAGTGGCCTTTGGAGATGATCATGATTCCAGGTCGGAGACATTGATGTTTGAAGTGGTGAAAATCCAAAGTCCATATCACGCCCTGTTTGGGCGATCGGCCTACGCCAAGTTTATGGCATGGCCCTATTATGTGTATTTGCAGCTCAAGATGCCGGGTTACAAGGGGACAATAACGGTTCACGAAAGCCGTAAAATCGCTTTGGAGTGCGAGGAAGGAGATGCGGCTTACGCAGAGTCGGTTTGTGCCACCGAGGAGCTGAAGTATTATAAGGACAATGTTGATCCAGCGGACATGACTCCATTAAAAAAGCCAACTACGGAGCATGATCCGGCCCTGAAGTTCAAATCGGCAATAGAAACTAAGCTTGTTGATTTCGTACCTGGCGATTCGTCCAAGCAGTTCAGCATCAGTGCCAACTTGGATCCGAAATAGGAAAGCGCACTCATCGAGTTCATCCATGAGAATCGGAACATTTTTGCATGGAAGCCCTCTGACATGCCAGGTGTACCGAGGCAACTAGCTGAGCACACCCTTAATGTGGATCCTAAATACAAACCGGTGAAACAGTTCCTCCGTCGGTTTAACGAAGAAAGACGCAAGGCGATTGGAGAAGAGGTAGCCAGGCTCTTAGCAGCTGGTTTTATTGTTGAAGTTTTTCACCCTGAGTGGCTTGCCAATCCGGTGCTAGTCCTTAAGAAAAACGGCACCTGGCGCATGTGTGTGGATTACACAGATCTCAATAAAGCTTGTCCAGCAGATCCTTTTGCCCTCCCCCATATTGATCAAATCATTGATGCTACGGCGGGCTGTGAGCGTTTAAGTTTTTTGGATGCATATTCTGGCTATCATCAGATCAAAATGGCAGTTAAGGACCAGGAGAAGACGGCATTCATAACTCCCTTTGGAGCCTTCTGCTATGTGTCTATGCCCTTTGGGCTCAAAAGTGCCCAGGCAACTTATCAACGGTGTGTACAAAATTGTCTTCACAAGCAGATTGGCCGTAATGTACATGCTTACATGGATGATATCATGGTTAAGTCCAGGGAGAAGGAGACTCTGGTTGACGATTTGAAGGAAACCTTTGATAACCTAATGACGTACAAGATGATGCTTAATCCAGACAAGTGTGTCTTTGGTGTACCGGCGGGCAAGTTATTGGGTTTTCTGGTGTCCAACAGGGGAATTGAGGCTAATCCGGAGAAGATCACAGCCATCACCTCCCTGGCTAAACCGAAGGGTATCAATGATGTTCAATGCCTGGCAGGCCGGATTGCCGCATTAAGCCGGTTTATCAGCCGCCTTGGTGAGAGGGCAATCCCTTTGTTTCAGATGTTGAAGAAGACGGATCAGTTCGTCTGGAGTTCTGCTGCTGATGAAGTGTTCGAGGACTTAAAGCGGCAATTGGCCAATCCACCTGTGCTCGCTGCTCCCATTGACAGGGAGCCGTTACTGCTATATGTTGCTGCTAATGCTCGTGTAGTCAGCATGGCTATTGTGGTGGAGCGAAAGGAGGCAGGTAAGGAGCATCCGATTCAACATCCGGTCTATTACATCAGCGAGGTACTCATTGAGTCCAAGGAAAGGTATCCGCATTGGCAGAAGCTGGTGTACGGAGTTTTTATGGCAAGCCGGAAGCTTAAGCAATACTTCCAAGGGCACCCAATTATGGTGGTCAGTTCTGCTCCTTTGGGGGATATCATCCAGAACCGGGAAGCGACTGGCCGGATTGCCAAGTGGGCTATAGAGCTTGGGCCGCACGGATTGAAGTATGTGCCTCGGATGGCGGTGAAGTCTCAAGCACTGGTTGATTTCATCAATGATTGGACGGAAATGCAAGCACCTGAGGAAAAGCCGGATCACACATATTGGACCATCCATTTTGACGGATCCAGGCAATTGGAAGGCTCGGGGGCTGGAGTCGTATTAACTTCCCCACGAGGTGATAAGTTTTGTTACGTTCTCCACTTAATGTTTCCTTGTACTAACAATGCAGCTGAGTATGAAGCCTTACTCCATGGTCTCCGGATGGCTAAGGAGATGAACCTAAGTCGAGTTAAGTGCTTCGGTGACTCGGACCTCGTGGCTCAACAAGTGTCTGGCACTTGGGACTCCAAGGACCCACTCATGGTAGCATATCTTCGTGAGGTGGATATTGTTGCAGGTCATTTTAAAGGATATCAGGTGGACCACGTGGACCGACGGAAGAATGAAGCGGCGGACGCTTTAAGCCGGCTGGGCTCTCAGCGCAAACCGGTCCCGCCCAATGTTTTTCTGGATGTGCTGCACAACCCGTCGGTCAAGCTCCCTGGTGAAGCGGATTTGGCTATTCCTGATCCGGAGGTTCAATTGGTGGCAGCTCTTCATGTCATTCCAAATTGGACGCTTCCTTACCTAGCGTACATGAACCGGGGCGAGTTACCAGAGGATGAGATTCTGGCCCGACAGATAGTCCGGCGGTCCAAGTCCATGACTATTGTCAATGGTGAGTTGCATCATTGCAGTATATCAGGGGTGTTTCAACGCTGTGTGTCTCTTGAAGAAGGCTGTGAAATTTTGCGTGAGATCCACGAAGGAGATTGTGGTCACCATGCCGGTTCAAAATCTTTGGTAGCTAAAGCATTTCGCCATGGCTTCTATTGGTTAATTGCTCATGCTGATGCGGAGGATCTGGTCAGACGATGTGACGGTTGCCAAAAGTTTTCAAGACATGCTCATGTGTTGGCTCAAGAATTGAGAATGATTCCAATTACTTGGTTGTTTGCAACTTGGGGGCTGGATATGGTTGGGCCTTTCAAAAGGTCCAAAGATAAGAAGACCCACCTCCTGGTGGCGGTTGACAAGTTCACAGAGTGGGTGGAGGCAGAACCGGTTAGCAAGTGTGATGCACCCACGGCTGTTCAGTTTATCAAAAAAAGTGATTTTCCGGTTTGGCTTTCCACACAGTATCATCACAGATAATGGTACCAATTTGTCCAAGGGTGCCATGAAGGAGTTCTGCGAACGGGAGCACATCCGGCTAGACGTTTCATCAGTGGCACACCCACAGTCCAATGGTCAAGCAGAAAGGGCTAATCAAGAGATCTTGAGAGGCATCAAGCCCCGGCTCATGGTTCCTTTGCAGAGAATGCCGGGTTGTTGGGTAGAAGAATTACCATCTGTTTTATGGAGCATCAATACCACACCCAACAGATCAACAGGATACACACTGTTCTTCATGGTTTACGGAGCGGAGGCGGTTCTCCCCAGTGATATCCGTCATGATTCACCTCGTGTGATGGCTTATGTTGAAGCGGACAATGAGACAACACGGCAAGATGCTTTGGACCGGTTGGATGAAGAGCGTGACATAGCAGCCGCCCGATCGGCGATTTACCAACAGGATCTTCGTCGTTATCACAGTCGCTGAGTCAGAACCAGAACCTTTCAGGAAGGAGATTTGGTGCTTCGGCTCATTCAAGATCAGACTGATATGCATAAGCTATCCCCACCTTGGGAGGGGCCTTTCATGGTCAGCAAGAATCCGCACAACGGGTCATACTATCTGATCGATATTCGAGAGCATAAAGACTCACGTACATCAGAGGAGGAGACCAACGGGCCGTGGAACATAGCTCATCTTCAGCCTTACTATACGTGAGCCATTGGCTCTACTTATGTACATATTACGATGATGTATATATTATGATTAAATATAATAAACCGGAACCTCGGCTAAAGCGGGGTATCTGTTCTTTTACATCTTGTGTGGTTACATGGAGTTGTTCTAAAGCGGCCTCCGGTCTACCCCTTGAGTTAGCTTTTCAAAAGCATCATGTTATATCACTTGGGGGCTTGGTCGTGTCCGAACCAATGCAATACCTCTTGATAGGCGAGAGCCACCAGATCACTTGGGGACTTGGTCACGTCTGAACCAGTCATGCCTCTTGATCGGCCTAAGGCCACAGAATCACTTGGGGGCTTGGTCGAACCCAAACCATTGCCATGCCACTTGATCGGCATAATTGCCACGGTTTCATTTGGGGACCTGGCTGACTTGAACCATAGCTACACCTATCGGGAGCTTGGTCGTGTCCGACGATGGTAACGCCATCTGATCAGCTCAAATAAGCCTCTTTTTGCAAACGGTTTTTTCATCGCCTTTGCTTCACATTTTTCTTTGAAAGATATTTCTTTCTTTTTATTGCGTTTTTAAACCAACAAAGTTTTAAGCCGGTTCAAACTGTCAAATTGACGGAACACGGTCAAATCTTAATCCGGACACTATCTGCCCGGTTTGATTTTCTGTTACCATCCTATTATGGAGTAAACCGGTGTTTATCACAACCCGGCACGGTTTTATCATAAACCGGCACAATATGGAAGGAGTTATCAGTACTCAAGATTGGGGTTATCACCTTTACTACAAAAAGTTGGTAAAACCAACAATGTGATTCAATGTCACAGGTATGATCTATTTCATATTTGATTATTCTTAAAGTGCAGCCTTGGTTATAAACCCGGGTTATATGTTGGGCATTATGACCCGGGATTCAACCGCCAGGACACTTTAAACTTGTTGTATGCAGAAACAGGTTGAATAAAGCATAACTACAAATCACCGGGGTTTATTGACCCGGCCTGGCTTTGGACTATAAGTCGCCAGTATATATTTGGATTGCGCCATTGGAATTATGCGCTTATAAATCATTGGGTATATTATTCAAATAGCCAACATGGCTGGATTTTTATTATGGTTATCAATAACCAGTATTATGATTAAGGTTTTCAAAAGTCGCTTTAGTGCAATGGCTATCATATTATCAATAGATATGATTTATTCTACAATTGAAGGAATAGTCCCGAGTTGATGCAGGCTTACGACCCGGCACTTGAGGGCTATACTATTTCAGTTGAAATTACATCAAATACACAAGTCTCATGTCGCTGCAAGCATGCACCATGACACTTGGGGGCTAATGTGAAGACATTTTTTGCTCACCTTGTTGAAGACCCGACTCATCATATTATAATGAGTCGGCCCTTGGGGGCTACCAATTGCTCCTGTCAACAATTCAAGGTACACACGTTTTCATCTATTATTAAAGGATCCACTGCTCAGTTGGTAAAGCACAAAGCTCTCAACCTTGTGGATATGGGTTCAAGCCCCATGATGGGAGTTACATAATATAATGTTATTATCAATGAAGTATATATAAAGTCCCAGCTCAATATTATCTTACTGAGCCGGCCCTTAGGGGCTACACGTTGCTGTTAAAGTGTACATGATCATATTTTCAAAGTCCCTGCTCATTATTTACATAATGACCCGGCCCTTGGGGGCTACACTGGTTGAAGTTTTTTATGAGCATCGGGAAATTACAAGTCCCAGGTTGCTGCAAGCATGACAACCCGGCACTTGGGGGCTACATATATGGAGTATTCAGTTTATATGATTGAGATGAACTAATCGGATTTCTTCAAGGTTGAAACACTTATTGGAGCAAGTCTTAAGTTATCACTATGTTATCCTCTTAAGACTTGGGGGCTACAGGTATTATGCATATAAAGGAGGAACACCTTCATTTTATCAGTTTTGAGCAAATCAGGAAGATCAATTACATGACCCGGTGTCGACAACAATTATGACCCGGCGCCATCAATATTTATAAACCGGCCATTTTGGTAATATTAAACCGGCAAGTTTTACATCTTCAAACCGGCTGAATATCAGATAAGTATTTTCAAACCCATATTTCTTAAACCGGTGGAGCTGAGTCAAAGGAGTTATTCTTCACAATATTTCTCGGTGACAAGCCAATGTCGGCAAATTGATTATGAAGCTGGTCTGTTGACCCAGATTTCCCAGAAGGAGGAAATAACAAGGACTTAAGGATGATCAGGTACCGGTTTACAAAAATTCTTAACCCGGAGCATAACCTGTCAAATTTGTTCTTGTGTTTATTTTGCAGCATAAGTTTACGATGAATAAATCCAAGCTAAACTTGGGGGCTAATGTCGGGGATATACCCCGCGGTGTAAACCGGTCGGAAGTTAACCCGGCCGAACTTGGCGGTTTATCTGAAGACCCCGCTGACACTTGGCGAGCTACTAGCGACCCGCCCTGACCTAGCGGTCTACAAGCAACCCACCTGGTCATTATGACTCACTGGTGATCCGGCGTGCGGGACAAACGGATGACAAGGCCCAAGGCCCAGAAGGCCGGTTCACATTTAATGGTGGGCCGGTTTAAGAGGAAAGGCATGAGGAATATTTGTCCTACAAGGAGTTAAGACCTGGACTTATATCCGGTTTGTATTAGAGATAGACTAGTCCTAATCCTAATAGGACTCTACATGTAACCCGCCCCTCCAACATATATAAGGAGGGGCAGGGCTCCCCAAAAGGGATGAGATTCACAAGTTCCACAAGTTGGACAAGTTAGGTTTAGACAATAGCTCTCGAGATAGAGCACTCTTGTAACCGTGATCATCATCATCAATATCAATGAAGTAGGACGTAGGCTTTTACCTCCACCGTGAGGGGCCAAACCTGGGTAAAACATCGCGTCTCTCATCCCGCTCAACCCCTCTCAAGCTACCACATAGATGTGTTGGCCTCGCGACTAAGTCCTGACACTAAGGACATCTGCCGTGATAATTCCACGACAGTCTCCCTGCCAGAAGGCGTTGCAGAGCTTGCGGAGAAGCTGAAGGGAGCATGGCGGCGCTTCCAATTATGGAAGATATCAGCCTGCCGACAGGGTGCCAGAAAAGCCTAGGCCATGGTGAAGACACGGTATACCAAGGCAGACCCAAATCACATGGCCGAGGTCGGACCTGTGGGGCCCGACGGAAAAGAGATCCCCGTTAGCTTAGTTTATGGGCAAGTAGAATTAGCCGCGAAGTATTCCCAATAGGATTGTAAGCTAAACCGCCTGTTGGATGGCATAGAGGAGGAATTTAGTCAGTCTGCATGACTATGTAATTAAAGTGACATGTATAATGCCTTCTAGCCGGATTGTAGACCACTTGTCGTTGCGGACCTTTTCGCTTCAACCTCCGGGCCCGATAGTTCGGAGTGAATCCGAATACCCGCTTAGTTATATAAAACCGGGGTATGCGTGGAGACCAGGCGTAGGGGTCATTAGTGCTTTATCAGACAAGTGCCCAACTAGTTATGTTATATTACATGGGTAGTAAGAAACATCTTCCAGGGAGAATAGTTCCGTTAAGGGTTCCTTTCCCTGGGTAAGCATGCCCTAAAGTGCATATCCGGACTACGATAGGAAACTAGAAAAAACATCTGGGGGCAGATATGGACAATAAATAAAAATCAACTTTTGTTCACCGACCGAATATTCCCTTAAGAACGCTAGCTTTCGGCTTCACCCAGTCTGAGGTACACATCCGACTGACCCAGCAGTAGCAATCGCGGAGGTGCTCCCCTTATGCCCTAGCCAAATTAACGGGAACGTAGGGCATAAATACAAGAGCCAGGCAACCCAGCTTGGCCAAAACTTAAGTCATATCGATGCATATAATGGTGAAAAAAGGTACATGTGGAAGTATAACACATGTGTTGGGCATGAGGCCCAGATAAATAATTTGAGCTTCTGTGAAAGAAGCCCCTAGGTATGAAGAGTGCGGCTAGCGCATCTGTAATGTACAAGCGAGGCACAAGGTGACCCTTGAAGGCCTAGAGAAATAATAAAAGAAAGAAAGAAAGGGAAACAAGACAGATGATGTATATGCAGAAAATGGACAAAGGGAGGGGACTAACATAGAGTCCGGTGCTAGGCGTAGAATCTTCGGAGCCTGGCCGCATTCCATGGGTTTGGCTCGAGTCGACTAGTCGATGCATCCCGCAGTCGGTATGCTCCACCGGTCAGAACTTGGTCAATAATGAAAGGACCTTCCCATTTGGGCTCAAGCTTGTTCTTTTTCTTATCCGGCAGGCGTAGAACTAGTTCGCCAATGTTATAAGTTTTGGCCCGTACTTCTCTGCTTTGGTATCTGCGAGCCTGTTGCTGATAAAATGCGGAACGGGCTTTGGCTACATCACGCTCCTCTTCCAGGGTGTCTAGACTGTCCTGCCGATCGAGATCGGCTTCTCTTTCTTCGTACATGCGCACTCGAGGTGAGTCATGAATTATGTCACAGGGCAAGACTGCCTCTGCGCCGCACACCATAAAGAAGGGTGTATATCCGGTACTACGATTTGGCATGGTCCGCAGCCCCCAGAGTACGGAGTTGAGCTCCTCTACCCAGTGCGTGTTAGACTCTGTTAAGGAGCGTACTAATCTGGGTTTAATGCCGCTCATTATAAGATCGTTTGCTTGCTCGACTTGACCGTTGGTTTGTGGGGGATAGACTGAAGCGTAATCAAGCTTGATGCCCATTTTGCTGCACTAGAGTTTTACCTCGTCGGCCGTGAAGTTCGTGCCATTATCAGTGATGATGCTGTGGGGGACGCCATAACGGTGTACAACCCCGGATATGAAGTCTATCACTGGTCTGGATTCGGCTGTTTTAACAGGTTTGGCCTCTATCCATTTTGTGAATTTATCCACCATGACCAATACGTATTTTTTCTTGTGGGTTCCCCCTTTAAGGGGTCCAACCATGTCAAGCCCCCAGACCGCAAAGGGCCATGTAATGGGGATTGTTTGGAGGGCGGTGGGTGGCATGTGGCTTTGATTTGCAAAGAGCTGGCAACCGGCGCAACGTTGGACCAAGTGCTGTGCATCTGCCCGGGCCGTTGGCCAATAGAATCCTGTACGGAAGGCCTTGCTTACAAGAGCTCGGGCTGCGGCGTGATGACCGCCGAGTCCAGCGTGAATTTCCGCCAAAAGATTCCGCCCTTCCACTTCGGAGATGCACCTTTCAAGGACTCCAGTAGTACTTTTTTGTACAATTCTCCCTCATGGACCCTGTAGGCCTTGGATTGCTGCACTATGCAGCGTGCCTCATTTTGGTCCTTCGGAAGTTCATGTCTAGTTAGGTAGGCCAGGAATGGTTCAGTCCACAGGGCAATAATGGCTATTATTTCGTGGGCTGGAGGTGTTATTTCGGTGACAGAGGCTCCGATTGTGTCAGAGAGTTCGGTATCGGGTATTTTGGCCGGGTCCGGACTGTTGTTACCGGTGTCCCCTTCCCATACTACGGATGGTTTAAATAGCCTTTCCAAAAATATGTTGGGGGGGACTGCATCGCGTTTTGCGCCGATGCGGGCGAGGATATCCGCTGCCTGATTGTTTTCCCGAGCCACATGGTGAAATTGGAGCCCCTCAAACCGAGCTGACATTTTTAGGACGACGTTTCGATAGGCTGCCATTTTTGGATCCTTGGCGTCAAAGTCTCCACTTATTTGGGATATTGCGAGGTTTGAATCCCCACGCACCTCCAAACGTTGAATGCCCATGGAGACTACCATCCAAAGACCATGCAACAGAGCTTCGTATTCGGCTGCATTGTTGGAGTCTGTATACAATATTTGCAGCACGTACTGAATGGTATCTCCGGTTGGGGACGTCAGGACGACGCCAGCCCCTAGACCAGCCAGCATTTTAGAACCATCGAAGTGCATGATCCAATTGGAGTATGCGCCGTACTCTTTAGGGAGTTCGGCCTCCGTCCATTCGGCGACGAAGTCAGCCAATACTTGCGACTTGATGGCTCGTCGAGGTTTGTATGTTATGTCGAACGGGAGGAGCTCAATGGCCCATTTGGAAATCCGGCCCGTAGCGTCGCGGTTGTTTATAATATCATTAAGTGGCACTTCCGAGGCTACTTTAATCAAACACTCTTGAAAGTAGTGTCGCAGCTTTCGGGATGGCATGAATACCGCATAGGCTATCTTTTCATAATGTGGGTACCGTGATTTGCATGGAGTGAGGACAGTGGATACATAGTATACCGGCTTTTGAAGAGGGAATTTGTGTCCGTCTGCTTCTCGTTCGATGACGAGCACTGCGCTGACAACTTGATGAGTTGCCGCAATGTACAACAGCATTGGTTCGCCGATGTTTGGCGCGGCCAAGATTGGGTTGGTTGCCAAAATGGCCTTTATTTCTTCCAGTCCGGCTGTGGCCGCGTCCGTCCACTCGAAGTGTTCGGTGCGCCGAAGGAGGCGATAAAGGGGTAAAGCCTTTTCTCCTAAGCGGGAGATAAAGCGGCTTAGAGCCGCCACGCATCCAGTTAACTTCTGGATTTGTTTGAGGTCTGTTGGGGTAACCAACTGTGACAAAGCTCGGATTTTGGCCGGATTAGCTTCAATCTCTACTGGAGACAATGAAACCCAGGAGCTTTCTGGCTGGTACGCCGAAAACGCATTTTTCCGGATTGAGCTTGATGTCGTATGTTCGGAGGTTGTGGAATGTGAACCTCAAGTCGTCTATCAAAGAGTCGATGTGTTTGGTTTTGATGACCACGTCGTCTATGTATGCCTCTACTATTTTGCCGATTTGTTTCTCCTGACATGTCTGATTCATGCGCTGATATGTTGCGCCGGCTTTTTTGAGCCCAAAAGGCATTGTGTTAAAACAGAAGGGGCCGTATGGTGTGATGAATGCTGTTGCGGCTTGGTCAGACTCCGCCATCTTGATTTGGTGGTAACCGGAGTATACGTCGAGGAAACACAATGACTCGTGTCCTGCGGTAGCATCAATGATTTGATCGATGTGTGGGAGGGGGAAGGGATCCTTTGGGAAAGCTTTATTGAGGTCTTTGAAATCGACACAAAGGCCCAGGATACCATCACCAGGTTTGCTAGCCAGTCCGGGTGTTTTATTTCTCTGATGAATCCGGCCTCCAATAACTTGGCTAGTTCCTCTCCCATGGCCTGTCTCTTAGGTTCGAGGAAACGCCGAAGAGCTTGCTTGACCGGCTTGAATCCCTTTAGGATATTGAGGCTATGCTCGGCCAGCCTGCGTGGGATTCCTGGCATGTCTAAGGGATGCCAAGCGAATATGTCCTAGTTCTTGCGCAGGAACTCTCGTAGTGTGGCGTCCACAGCGGGGTTTAACTGTGCCCCGATGGATGGTGTTTTTGTAGGGTCCGTTGGGTGGACATGGAATTTGACTATTTCATCCGCTGGTTTAAAAGAGGTGGACTTGGATCTCTTGTCGAGTATCATGTCGTCCATGTCCACTATGGAGCGTAGCGTGGTTAATTCCATGGCCGAGAGGGCTTCGGATAATGCCTCAAGGGCCAGTGCGGCTGTTCTGTTTTCGGCGCAGAGTGCTGTGTCCGGATCACTAGCGAGAGTGATGATTCCGTTGGGCCTGGGAATTTTGAGCTTCATGTACCCGTAATGGGGTACATCTTGGAAGATTGAGAATGCCTCCCGTCCTAAAAGAGCGTGATAACCACTGCTGAACGAGGCCACCTGGAATGTAATTTCTTCGGACCTGTAATTATCCGGCGTGCCGAATACCACATCTAGTGTGATTTTCCCAGTGCAGCATGCTTCCTGACTGGGGATGATTCCTCTAAAGGTTGTGCTACTTTGCTCAATGCGGTTCCAGTCTATTTCCATCTTTTGAAGAGTTTCCTCATTTATGAGGTTTAATCCGCTGCCGCCGTCCATGAGTACTTTGGCGAGTCGAAAGCCGTCCACGATTGGACTAAGGACCAGTGCGGCTGGTGCTCGGGCCGTTCGGAATTTAGGTTCCTCACTAGCATTGAAGGTAATTGTCGTGTCGCTCCATGGATTTATTGCTGCTACGTGGCAGATTTCGGCCAAGCTGCGGAGTGTTCGCTTGCGCCTATTATTTGACGTGAAGGTCTCGAAGACCGTTAACACCGTATTGTTATCCACGGGATGGTGCTCTGTGGTATTTGGGAGAAGAAGATCCTCACCACTTTTGGCCACCTGCCGGAGTATCCAACATGCTCTGAGGCTGTGCATTGGTGTTGTATCCGCTATACTATGAATTTTGCAGGGTCCGTTGAGCCATCCCTCCAGTATGGTTCCATACCCTGTAGAGGGTTTTTGCTTTTTGGTGGTTGACCCCAGTGTATTGTGATAATGCACCCTTTTGTTTTGGACTGGGTTTTGTATTCAGGGCCGGATTATCCCAAAAGTTTATTTCGGTTCTCCAGGCACTTTCCATCGCACAATACTTTCAGACTATGGACGCCAAGTCAGCGAAGCGTGTTATATCACGGCGATTTATGGCGTTAAGGATTCCCTTGTCCATGCAATTATTGCGAAAAAATAGGATTGTGTCTTCCTCGCGACAGTCCTTAACCTTGTTCATCGCAAGGAGGAATCTGGCTCAATAGTGATGTACTGTTTCCTGGGGCTCTTGCCTGATGTGGGAAAGATCGCTTATGTTTGGGCGAGTGGGTGGAATTGAATCCGAACCCTCACCTGATTTGGGATCCAGGGGCCGAGGAATTTCCAATTTTGGAAGTTCCGGTTCCGATGTGTGACCCGATAATCCTGGCCTGCTGCCTGACTCTAAGGTCAGGGATCGGGTGTTGTCCTCCCGCGAACGGGCGTCAGGCTCAGAGAGCTCGGGAATCCGGACATAGTTGGTCCTCAAGATGGAGGAAAGGTCACCACATTGTTCCTCCACCACTGCAACATCATGGGTGACCGATGGAGCGTTAACCTTCCTTTGATCGGGTTTAAGCCCAATCCGATCATAGTCCGTAGCGACTCCCAAGGCGGCGATGCGATCCAAGAGCTCGTTTAAGGAGGCGAGCTCCATTGGATCCATCTGTTCGGCGAGTGCTGATTTGACATGGAGGCTGTTTTCGATGACCCGAGAAGTCATGATGAAACCGCCTAGCCGGAGAGTTTGGCCGACAGCCAAAGTTCCCCCGACAGTAGTACCGTCTTTAAAGATGAGACGAGACATCCTTCCTTCTGGCGATGGCACAGAGGAACTCTCAGTGAAAGCACCAATGTCGGTGTCAAAACCGGCGGATCTCAGGTAGGGGGTCCCAAACTGTGCGTCTAGGCGGATGGTAACAGGAGGCAGGAGACACGAAGTTTTACCCATGTTCGAGCCCTCTTGATGGAGGTAAAACCCTATGTCCTGCTTGATTAATATTGATGATATGGGTAGTACAAGAGTAGATCTACCACGAGATCAGAGAGGCTAAACCCTAGAAGCTAGCCTATGGTATGATTGTGTGTGGTCCTACGGACTAAAACCCTTCCGGTTATATAGACACCGGAGGTGGCTAGGGTTACACAAGGTCGGTTACAAAGGAGGAGATATACATATCCGTATTGCCTAGCTTGCCTTCCACGCCAAGTAGAGTCCCATCCGGACACGAGACGAAGTCTTCAATCTTGTATCTTCATAGTCCAGCAGTCCGGCCAAAGGATATAATCCGGCTGTCTGAAGACCCCCCAATCCAAGACTCCCTCACCTGCTGCAGATGTTGCTGATGACGTTAAGAACGTGTGGCAGAGTAATGCTGATGACTACTCGATAGTTCAGTGTGCCATGCTTTACGGCTTAGAACCGGGACTTCAACGGCGTTTTGAACGTCATGGAGCATATGAGATGTTCCAGGAGTTGAAGTTAATATTTCAAGCAAATGCCCGGATTGAGAGATATGAAGTCTCCAATAAGTTCTACAGCTGCAAGATGGAGGAGAATAGTTCTGTCAGTGAACATATACTCAGAATGTCTGGGTACCATAACCACTTGACTCAACTGGGAGTTAATCTTCCTGTTGATAGTGTCATTGACAGAGTTCTTCAATCATTGCCACCAAGCTACAAGAGCCTCGTGATGAACTAGAATATGCAAGGGATGGATAAGACAATTCCTGAGCTCTTCGCAATGCTAAAGGCTGCGGAGGTAGAAATCAAGAAGGAGCATCAAGTGTTGATGGTCAACAAGACCACCAGTTTCAAGACAAAGGGCAAAGGGAAGAAGAAGGGGAACTTCAAAAAGAACGGCAAACAAGTTGCTGCTCAAGAGAAAAAACCCACGTCTGGACCTAAGTCTGAGACTGAGTGCTTCTACTGCAAAGGGACCGGTCACGAGAAGCGGAACTGCCCCAAGTATTTGGCGGATAAGAAGGTTGGCAAGGTGAACAAAGGTATATGTGATATACATGTTATTGATGTGTACCTTACTAGAGCTCGCTAAGGACAAAGGTGAACAAAGGTATTTGATATTGGTTCTTTTGCTAATATTTGCAACTCGAAACAGGGACTACGGATTAAGCGAAGACTGGCTAAGGACGAGGTGACGATGCGCGTGGGAAATGGTTCCAAAGTCGATGTGATCGCCGTCGGCACACTACCTCTACATCTACCTTCGGGATTAGTTTTAGACCTGAATAATTGTTATTTGGTGCCAGCGATAAGCATGAACATTATATCTGGATCTTGTTTGATGCGAGACAGTTATTCATTTAAATTTGAGAATAATGGTTGTTCTATTTATATGAGTAATATCTTTTATGGTCATGCACCCTTGAAGAGTGTTCTATTTGCGTTGAATCTCGTTAATAGTGATACACATATTCATAATGTTGAAGCCAAAAGATGCAGAGTTGATAATGATAGTGCAACTTATTTGTGGCACTGCCATTTGGGTCATATTGGTGTAAAGCGCATGAAGAAACTCCATACTGATGGACTTATGGAATCACTTGATTAGGAATCACTTGGTACTTGCGAACCATGCCTCATGGGCAAGATGACTAAAATGTCGTTCTCCGAAACAATGGAGCAAGCAACAGATTTATTAGAAATCATACATACTGATGTATGTGGTCCGACGAATATTGAGGCTCGCGGCGGGTATCGTTATTTTCTCACCTTCATAGATGATTTGAGCAAATATGGGTATATCTACTTAATGAAGCATAAATCTGAAACATTTGAAAAGTTCAAAGAATTTCAAAGTTAAGTGGAAAATCATCGCAACAAGAAAATAAAGTTTCTATGATCTGATCGTGGAGGAGAATATTTGAGTTACGAGTTTGGTCTACATTTGAAACAATGGAATAGTTTCGCAACTCGCGCCACCCGGAACTCCACAGTGTAATGGTGTATCCGAATGTCGTATTTATTGGATATGGTGCGATCTATGATGTCTCTTACTGATTTACCGCTATCATTTTGGGGTTATGCTTTAGAGACAACTACATTCACGTTAAGTAGGGCACCACCTAAATCCATTGAGATGACGCCTTATGAACTGGGGTTTGGCAAGAAACCAAAGTTATCGTTTCTTAAAGTTTGGGGCTACGATGCTTATGTGAAAAAGCTTCAACCTGATAAGCTCGAACCCAAATCGGAGAAATGTGTCTTCATAGGATACCCAAAGGAGACTGTTGGGTACACCTTCTATCACAGATCTGAAGGCAAGACATTCGTTGCTAAAAATTGATCCTTTCTAGAGAAGGAGTTTCTCTCGAAAGAAGTGAGTGGGAGGAAAGTAGAACTTGATGAGGTAACTGTACCTGCTCCCTTATTGGTAAGTAGTTCATCATAGAAACCGGTTCCTGTAACACCTACACCAATTAGTGAGGAAGCTAATGATAATGATCATGAAACTTCAATCAAGTTACTACTGAACCGTGTAGGTCAACTAGAGTAAGATCCGCACCAGAGTGGTATGGAAATCATGTTCTGGAAGTCATGTTACTTGACCATGATGAACCTACGAACTATGAAGAAGCGATGGTGAGCCCGGATTCCGCAAAATGGCTTGAGGCCATGAGATCTGAGATGGGATCCATGTATGAGAACAAAGTATGGACTTTGGCTGACTTGCCCGATGATCGGAAACCCATCGAGAATAAATGGATCTTCAAGAAGAAGACTGACGCTGACGGTAATGTTACTGTCTACAAAGCTCGACTTGTTGTGAAAGGTTTTCGAGAAGTTCAAGGAGTTGACTACGATGAGACTTTCTCACCCATAGCGATGCTAAGTATGTCCAAATCATGTTAGCAATTGCCGCATTTTATGATTATGAAATTTGGCAAATGGATGTCAAAACTGCATTCCTGAATGGATTTCTGGAAGAAGAGTTGTATATGATGCAACCAGAAGGTTTTGTCGATCCAAAGGGAGCTAACAAAGTGTGCAAGCTCAAGCGATCCATTTATGGACTGGTGCAAGCCTCTCGGAGTTGGAATAAATGTTTTGATAGTGTGATCAAAGCATATGGTTTTATACAGACTTTTGGAGAAGCCTGTATTTACAAGATGGGAGCTCTGTAGCATTTCTAATATTATATGTGGATGACATATTGCTGATTGGAAATGACATAGAATTTCTGGATAGCATAAAAGGATACTTGAATAAGAGTCTTTCAATGAAAGACATCGGAGAAGCTGCTTATATATTGGGCATCAAGATCTATAGAGATAGATAAAGACGCTTAATTGGACTTTCACAAAGCACATACCTTGATAAAGTTTTGAAAAAGTTCAAAATGGATCAAGCAAAGAAAGGGTTCTTGCCTGTGTTACAAGGTGTGAAGTTGAGTAAGACTCAATGCCCGAGCACTGCAGAAGATAGAGGGAAAATGAAAAGTGTTCCCTATGCTTCAACCATAGGATCTATCATGTATGCAATGCTGTGTACCAGACCTGATGTGTGCCTTGCTATTAGTTTAGCAAGGAGGTACCAAAGTAATCCAGGAGTGGATCACTGGACAGCGGTCAAGAACATCCTGAAATACCTGGAAAGGACTAAGGATATGTTTCTCGTTTATGGAGGTGACAAAGAGCTCGTCGTAAATGGTTAAGTCGATGCTAGCTTTGACACTGATCCAGAGGATTCTAAATCGCAAACTGGATACATGTTTATATTGAACGGTGGAGCTATTAGTTGGTTCAGTTCTAAACAAAGCGTCATGGCAGGATATATGTGTGAAGCGGAGTACATAGCTGCTTCGGAAGTAGCAAATGAAGGAGTCTGGATGAAGGAGTTCATATCCGATCTAGGTGTCATACCTAGTGCATCGGGTCCAATGAAAATCTTTTGTGACAATACTGGTGCAATTGCCTTGGCAAAGGAATCCAGATTTCACAAGAGAACCAAGCACATCAAGAGACGCTTCAATTCCATCCGGGATCAAGTCCAGGTGGGAGACATAGAGATATGCAAGATACATACAGATCTGAATGTTGCAGACCCGTTGAGTAAGCCTCTTCCACAAGCAAAACATGATCAGCACCAATACTCCATGGGTGTTAGAATCATTAATGTGTAATCTAGATTATTGACTCTAGTGCAAGTGGGAGACTGAAGGAAATATGCCCTAGAGACAATAATAAAGTTATTATTTATTTCCTCCTATCATGATAAATGTTTATTATTCATGCTAGAATTGTATTAACCAGAAACATAATACATGTGTGAATACATAGCCAAACATAGTGTCACTAGTATGCCTCTACTTGACTAGCTCGTTGATCAACGATGGTTGAGTTTCCTAGCCATAGACATGAGTTGTCATTTGATTAATGGGATCACATCATTAGTAGAATGATGTGATTGACTTGACCCATTTTGTTAGCTTAGCACTTGATCGTTTTAGTTTACTGCTATTGCTTTCTTCATGACTTATACATGTTCCTATGACTATGAGATTATGCAACTCCCGATTACCGGAGGAACACTTTGTGTGCTACCAAACATCACAACGTAACTGTGTGATTATAAAGGTGCTCTACAGGTGTCTCCGATGGTACTTGTTGAGTTGGCATAGATCAAGAATTGGATTTGTCACTCCGATTGTCGGAGAGGTATCTGTGGGCCCTCTCGGTAATGCACATCACTATAAGCCTTGCAACCAATGCAACTAATGAGCTAGTTGTGGGATGATGCATTACAGAACGAGTAAAGAGACTTGCCGGTAATGAGATTGAGCTAGGTATTGAGATACCGATGATCGAATCTCGGGTAAATAACATACCGATGACAAAGGGAACAACGTATGTTGTTATGTGGTTTGACCGATAAAGATCTTTGTAGAATATGTAGGAACCAATATGAGCATCCAGGTTCCACTATTGGCTATTGACCGGAGACGTGTCTCGGTCATGTCTACATAGGTTCTCGAACCCGTATGGTCCGCACGCTTAAAGTTCTGTGACGATCGGTATTATGAGTTTATATGTTTTGATGTACCGAAGGTAGTTTGGAGTCCTAGATATGATCACAGACATGACGAGGGGTCTCGAAATGGTCGAGACATAAAGATTGATATATTGGAAGCCTACATTTGGACATCGGAAGAGTTTCGGGTGAAATCAGGATTTTACCGGAGTGCCAGAGGGGTTATCGGAACCCCTGGGGGGTTAATGGGCCTTGTTGGACCCTAGTGGAGAGAGAGAGGGGCTGGCCAGGGCAGGTCGCGTGCCCCCTCCCCCTCTGGTCCGAATTGGACTAGGAAGGGGGGGGCGGCGCCCCCCTTTCCTTCTCCTTCTCCCCCTTCCTTTCCCCCTCCTAGTAGGAGTAGGAAAGAGGGGAGTCCTACTCCTACTAGGAGGAGGACTCCTCCTCCTGGCGCGCCCTACAGGGCCGGCCGGCCTCCCCCCTTGCTCCTTTATATACGGGGCAGGGGGGCACCCTAGAACACACAAGTTGATCATTGATCTCTCTCAGCCGTGTGCGGTGCCCCCCTCCACCATAATCCACCTCGGTCATACTGTAGCGGTGCTTAGGCGAAGCCCTGCGACAGTAGCTTCATCAACATTGTTACCACGCCGTCGTGCTGACGAAACTCTCCCTCGAGCTCTACTGGATCGTGAGTTCACGGGACATCACCGAGCTGAACATGTGCTGAACACGGAGGTGACGTACGTTCGGTACTCAGGATCGGTCGATTGTGAAGACGTATGACTACATCAACCGCATTGTCATAATGCTTCCGCTTAATGGTCTACGAGGGTATGTGGACGAGACTCTCCCCTCTCGTTGCTATGCATCACCATGATCTTGCGTGTGCATAGGAATTTTTTTGAAATTACTATGTTCCCCAACATTAAACCCTAGCCAGCACGGCCTCATCAACGCCGGTGTGGCTGCGGCCAGCACCGGTTCATTCGCGTTACCTCGGATGGTACTGTCCGACTCACCCCGCGCGTCGGCTTGCACCCTGATGTCAGGGTTCCATGTCTACCCGCGGGCCTCCCGCCTCTCGGGGGAGTGCTCGCCCGAGGTGAGCGTGGTGGCGCCTTCCACGCCCGCGCCCATCGACCTCAACACCACACCGGTGGCCGGTGGCTCTTCATCCGGAGGCGCAAGGAAATGCGCGCGGCACAAGCCAACCGACGTGTTGTCTGGTGCACGCAACTTGTTCGACGGAATGCCGGCCTCCGGCGACGACGACTACATGCAAAACATCATCTTCAAGGGTGGTGCGCCGGCCGCTGGCGGTGCCGCCGGGGCTGGCTACGACCCCGACGAGACACAAAGCCAAGACGGCCGAGGGGTGTTCAAGTCGTCCACCTTTGATCAAGATCAAGCGGCCTTCATGAAGGAAATATGCCCTAGAGGCAATAATAAAATTATTATTTTATTTCCTTATATCATGATAAATGTTTATTATTCACGCTAGAATTGTATTAACCGGAAACTTAGTACATGTGTGAATACATAGACAACAGAGTGTCCCTAGTATGCCTCTACTGGACTAGCTTGTCAATCAAAGATGGTTAAGTTTCCTAACCATAGACATGTGTTGTCATTTGATGAACGGGATCACATCATTAGAGATTGATGTGATGGACAAGACCCATCCGTTAGCTTAGCATAATGATCGTTAAGTTTTATTGCTATTGCTTTCTTCATGACTTATACATGTTCCTCTGACTATGAGATTATACAACTCCCGAATACCAGAGGAACACCTTGTGTGCTATCAAACGTCACAACGTAACTAGGTGATTATAAAGATTCTCTACAGGTGTCTCCGAAGGTGTCTATTGGGTTGGCATAGATCGAGATTAGGATTTTTTTCACTCCATGTATCGGAGAGGTATCTCTGGGCTCTCTCGGTAATGCACATCACTATAAGCCTTGCAAGCAATGTGATTAATGAGTTAGTTATGGGATGATGCATTACAGAACGAGTAAAAGAGACTTGCCGGTAATGAGATTGAACTAGGTATGAAGATACCGACGATCGAATCTCGGGCAAGTAACATACCGATGACAAAGGGAACAACGTATGTTGTCATTAAGGTTCGACCGATAAGGATCTTCGTAGAATATGTAGGAACCAATATGGGCATCCAGGTTCCGCTGTTGGTTATTGACCAGAGAAATGTCTCGGTACATAGTTCTCGAACCCGTAGGGTCCGCAGGCTTAACGTTCATTGATGATATAATATTATATGAGTTGTGTATGTTGGTGACCGAATGTTGTTCGAAGTTCCGGATAAGATCACGGACATGACGAGGAACTCCGGAATGGTCCGGAGATAAAGATTGATATATGGGATAATGGTGTTTGGTCTCCGGAAGGGTTCCGGGATTCACCAGAAGGGGTTCCCGATGTTTCCCGAAATGTTTGGGTACGAGAACACTTTATTTGGTCCAAAAGGGAAAGCCCACGAGGTTTTTAGAAAGTGCAAAAGGAAGTTTTGCAGAGTCCAGGGGCCAGACGCCAGGTTCCCTGGCGTCTGGGTCTAGACGTCGGGAACCCTGGCGTCTGATACGTCTCCAACGTATCTATAATTTTTGGGACTAACCTACTAACCGGAGGCCCAGCCGAGAATTGCTGTATTTTGCCTATTTTAGAGTTTCGTGGAAAAGGAATATCAAACGGAGTCCAAACGGAATGAAACCTTCGGGAACATGATTTTCTCACCGAACATGATTCAGGAGACTTGGACCCTACGTCAAGAAATAAAGGAGGAAGCCACGAGGTAGGGGCCCGCCTACACCCCCCCCCCAGGTGCACCCTCCACCCTCGTGGGCCCCCTGTTGCTCCACCGACGTACTACTTCCTCCTATATATACCTACGTACCCCCAAACGATCAAATACGGAGCCAAAACCCTAATTCCATCGCCGTAACTTTCTGTATCCACGAGATCCCATCTTGGGGCCTGTTCCGGAGCTCCACCGGAGGGGGTATCCATCATGGAGGGCTTCTACATCAACACCATGGCCTCTCCGATGAAGTGTGAGTAGTTTACCTCAGACCTTCGGGTCCATAGTCATTAGCTAGATGGCTTCTTCTCTCTTTTTGGATCTCAATACAATGTTCTCCCCCTCTCTTGTGGAGATCTATTCGATGTAATCTTCTTTTTGCGGTGTGTTTGTTGAGAACGATGAATTGTGGGTTTATGATCAACATTATCTATGAACATTATTTGAATCTTCTCTGAATTCTTTTATGTATGATTGGTTATCTTTGCAAGTCTCTTCGAATTATCAGTTTGGTTTGGCCTACTAGATTGATCTTTCTTGCATGGGATAAGTGCTTAGCTTTGGGTTCAATATTGCGGTGTCCTTTCCCAGTGACAGTAGGGGCAGCAAGGCACGTATTGTATTGTTGCCATCGAGGATAACAAGATGGGGTTTTTATCATATTGCATGAATTTATCCCTCTACATCATGTCATCTTGCTTAAGGCGTTACTCTGTTTTCATGAACTTAATACTCTGGATGTATGCTGGATAGCGGTCGATGAGTGGAGTAATAGTAGTAGATGCAGGCAGGAGTCAGTCTACTTGTCTCGGACGTGATGCCTATATACATGATCATACCTAGATATTCTCATAACTATGCTCAATTCTGTCAATTGCTCAACAGTAATTCGTTCACCCACCGTAAAAACTTATGCTCTTGAGAGAAGCCACTAGTGAAACCTATGGCCCCCGGGTCTATCTTCATCATATTAATCTTCCAATACTTAGTTATTTCCTTTGCTTTTTTACTTTGCTTTTATTTTACTTTGCATCTTTATCACAAAAATACTAAAAATATTATCCTATCATATCTATCAGATCTCACTCTCGTAACTGACCGTGAAGCGATTGACAACCCCTTATCGCGTTGGTTGCGAGGAGTTATTTGTTTTGTGCAGGTACGAGGGACTCGCGTGTAATCTCCTACTGGATTGATACCTTGGTTCTCAAAAACTGAGGGGAAATACTTATTCTACTTTGCTGCATCATCTTTTCCTCTTCAAGGAAATCCAACGCAGTGCTCAAGAGGTAGCAAGAAGATTTCTGGCGCCGTTGCCGGGGAGTCTACGCAAAAGTCAACATACCAAGTACCCATCACAACCCTTATCTCCCGCATTACATTATTTGCCATTTGCCTCTCATTTTCCTCCCCCCCACTTCACCCTTGCCGTTTTATTCGCCCTCTCTCTCTCTATCCTCCCACTCTTTCTCTATTTGCCTCTTTTTGCCCTCTTGCCTTTTGTTTGCTTGTGGGTTGGATTGCTTGCTTGTCTCGATGGCTCAAGATAACACTAAATTGTGTGACTTTACCAATACCAACAACAATGATTTTATTAGCACTCCAATTGCTCCTCTTACTGATGTTGAATCTTGTGAAATTAATGCCGCTTTGCTGAATCTTGTCATGAAAGATCTGTTTTCCGGCCTTCCTAGTGAAGATGCCGCTACCAATCTAAATAGCTTTGTTGATTTGTGTGATATGCAAAAGAAGAAAGATGTGGACAACGATATTGTTAAGTTGAAACTATTTCCTTTTTCGCTTAGAGATCGTGCTAAAGCTTGGTTTTCATCTTTGCCTAAAATAGTATTGATTCTTGGAACAAGTGCAATGATGCTTTTATCTCTAAGTATTTTCCTCCCACTAAGATCATCTCCCTTAGAAACGATATTATGAATTTTAAGCAACTTGATCATGAACATGTTGCACAAGCTTGGGAGAGGATGAAATTAATGATACATAATTGCCCTACTCATGGTTTGAATTTGTGGATGATTATACAAAAAATTTATGCCGGATTGAATTTTGCTTCTAGAAATCTTTTAGATTCGGCCGCGGGAGCCACTTTTATGGAAATCACTTTAGGAGAAGATACTAAACTCCTAGATAATATTATGGTTAATTATTCTCAATGGGATGCTGAAAGAGCTACTAATAAAAAGGTGCATGCGATAGAAGAAATTAATGTTTTGAGTGGAAAGATGGATGAACTTATGAAATTATTTGCTAGTAAGAGTGTTTCTTCTAATCCTAATGATATGCCCTTGTCTACTTTGATTGAGAACAATAATGAATCTATGGATGTAAATTTTGTTGGTAGGAATAATTTTGGTAACAACGCGTATAGAGGAAATTTTAATCCTAGGCCTTATCCTAGTAATCCCTCTAATAATTATGGTAATTCCTACAACAATTCTTATGGAAATTATAATAAGATGCCCTCTGATTTTGAATCTAATATTAAAGAATTTATTACTTCGCAAAAGAATTTCAATGCTTTGATTGAAGAAAAATTGCTTAAGATTGATGATTTGGCTAGGAATGTTGATAGAATTTCTCTTGATGTTGATTCTTTAAAGCTTAGATCTATTACTCCTAAGCATGATATCAATGAGTCTCTCAAAGCCACGATAATTTCCATTGATGAGTGCAAATAAAGAACCGCTAGGATGCGTGCTAAGAAAGATGCCTTTATAAGAGCGTGTTCTTCTAGTTCCTATGAAAATACAGATGAAGATCTAAAAGTTTTTGATGTGTCCCCTATTAAATCTTTGTTTTGCAATATGAATCTTGATAATGATGGGACTAAATATGATCCACCTTTACCTAGAAGGCGTTCCAAAAATTCAGAGTTTTTAGATCTTGATGCTAAATTTGATGAAAGTGGGTTTGAAGAAATTAAAACCCTAGATGTTGCTAAACCCACTATTTTGGATTTCAAGGAATTTAATTATGAAAATTGCTCTTTGATCGATTGTATTTCCTTATTGCAATTCGTGCTAAATTCTCCTCATGCTTATAGTCAAAATAAAGCGTTTACTAAACATATCGTTGATGCCTTGATGCAATCTTATGAAGAAAAACTTGAGTTGGAAGTTTCTATCCCTAGAAAACTTTATGATGAGTGGGAACCAACTATTAAGATTAAGATTAAAGATCATGAGTTCTATGCTTTATGTGATTTGGGTTCTAGTGTTTCCACGATTCCAAAGACTTTGTGTGATTTGTTAGGTTTCCGTGATTTTGATGATTGCTCTTTAAACTTGCGCCTTGCGGATTCCAGTATTAAGAAACCAATGGGAAGAATCAATGATGTTCTTATTGTCGCAAATAGGAATTATGTGCCCGTATATTTTATTCTTGACATAGATTACAATCCTTCATGTCCTATTATCCTTGGTAGACCTTTCCTTAGAACAATTGGTGCAATTATTGATATGAAGGAAGGAAATATTAGATTCCAATTTCCGTTAAGGAAAGGCATGGAACACTTTCCTATAAAGAAAATTAAATTACCTTATTAATCTATTATGGGATCCACTTACGGATTGCCTACCAAAGATGGCAATACCTAGATCTATCCTTGCTTTTTATGCCTAGCTAGGGGTGTTAAATGATAGCGCTTGTTGGGAGGCAACCCAATTTTATTTTTATTCCTTGATTTTTGCTATTGTTTAGTAATAAATAATTTACCTAGCCTCTGTTTTGGTTGTGTTTTTTGTGTGTTTAATTAGCTCCTGTTTAGTAATAAATAATTTACCGTTGGGAAGACTTGGGGAAAGTCTTGATATCTTGCTGTGAAAAATAGAAACTTTAGCACTCACGAGAATTGCTGCCATTTTTATTTGGAAAGTGATATTTAGTTAATTCTTTTTGCAGATGATTAATAGATAAATTCCTCACGTCCAAAAATTTATTTTAAAATTTTTGGGGTTCCATATATTGCGTTAGCTACAGATAACTACAGACTGTTCTGTTTTTGACAGATTCTGTTTTTCGTGTGTTGTTTGCTTGTTTTGATGAATCTATGTCTAGTAAAATAGTTTATAAACCATAGAGAAGTTGGAATACAGTAGGTTTAATACCAATATAAATAAAGAATGAGTTCATTACAGTACCCTGAAGTGGTCTTTTGTTTTCTTTCGCTAACGAGATTTTCTACTTTAAGTTTTGTGTTGTGAAGTTTTCAAGTTTTGGGTAAAGATTTGATGGATTATGGAACAAGGAGTGGCAAGAGCCTAAGCTTGGGGATGCCCATGGAACCCCCAAGATATTCTAAGGACACCTAAAAACCAAAGCTGGGGGATGCCCCAGAAGGCATCCCCTCTTTCGTCTACTTCTATCGGTAACTTTACTTGGAGCTATATTTTTATTCAGCACATGATACGTGTTTTGCTTGGAGCGTCTTGTATGATTTGAGTCTTTGCTTTTTAGTTTACCACAATCATCCTTTCTGTACACACCTTTTGAGAGACATGATTTGGAATTTGTTAGAATACTCTATGTACTTCACTTATAGCTTTTGAGTTATATAGTTTTGCTCTAGTACTTCACTTATATCTTTTAGAGCATGGTGGTGGATTTGTTTTTCTCTCATGCTTCACTTAGATTATTTTGAGAGTCTTAAATAGCATCGTAATTTTCTTAAATAATCCTAATACGCTAGGTATTCAAGAGTAAAAAATTTCATATGAGTGTTTTGAATACCAAGAGAAGTTTGATGCTTGATGGTTGTTTTGAGATATGGAGGTAATAATATCAAGGTCATGCTAGTTGAGTAGTTGTGAATTTGAGAAATGCTTGTGTTGAAGTTTGCAAGTCCCGTAGCATGCACGTATGGTAAACGTTATGTAAAAAAATTGAAACATGAGGTGTTCTATGATTGTCCTCCTTATGAGTGGCGGTCGGGGACGAGCGATGGTCTTTTCCTACCAATCTATCCCCCTAGGAGCATGCGCGTAGTGCTTGGTTTTTGATGACTTGTAGATTTTTGCAATAAGTATGTGAGTTCTTTATAACTAATGTTGAGTCCATGGATTATACGCACTCTCACCCTTCCATCATTGCTAGCCTCTTTGGTACCGTGCATTGCCCTTTCTCACATTGAGAGTTGGCGCAAACTTCACCGGTGCATCCAAACCCCGTGATATGATACGCTCTTTCACACATAAACCTCCTTATATCTTCCTCAAAATAGCCACCATACCTACCTATTATGGCATTTCCATAGCCATTCCGAGATATATTGACATGCAACTTTCCACCATTCCGTTTATCATGACACATTCATTATTGTCATATTGCTTAGCATGATCATGTAGTTGACATAGTATTTGTGGCAAATCCACCATTCATAATTCTTTCATACATGTCACTCTTGGTTCATTGCATATCCCGGTACACCGCCGGAGGCATTCATATAGAGTCATACTTTGTTCTAGTATCGAGTTGTAATCATTGAGTTGTAAATAAATAGAAGTGTGATGATCATCATTTTCTAGAGCATTGTCCCCAGTGAGGAATATAAAAAAAGAGAAAGGCCATAAAAAAGAGAAGGCCCAAAAAAATGAGAGAAAAAGAGAGAAGGGACAATGCTACTATCCTCTACCACACTTGTGCTTCAAAGTAGCACCATAATCTTCATGATAGAGAGTCTCTTGTTTTGTCACTTTCATATACTAGTGGGAATTTTTCATTATAGAACTTGGCTTGTATATTCTAACAATGGGCCTACTCAAGTGCCCTAGGTCTTCGTGAGCAAGCAAGTTGGATGAACACCCACTTAGTTTCTTCTGTTGAGCTTTCATACATTTATAGCTCTAGTGCATCCATTGCATGGAAATCCCTACTCCTTGCATTAACATCAATCGATGGGCATCTCCATAGCCCATTGATTAGCCTTGTTGATGTGTGACTTTCTCCTTTTTTGTCTTCTCCACATAACCCCCATCATCATATTCTATTCCACCCATAGTGTTATGTCCATGGCTCGCGCTCATATATTGCGTGAAAGTTTATAGGTTTGAGATTACTAAAGTATGAAACAATTGCTTGGCTTGTCGTCGGGGTTGTGCATGATGAGAGCATTCTTGTGTGATGAAAATGGAGCATGACTAAACTATATGATTTTGTAGGGATGATCTTTCTTTGGCCATGTTATTTTGAGAAGACATAATTGCTTAGTTATTATGCTTGAAGTATTATTATTTTTATGTCAATATGAACTTTTATCTTGAATCTTTCAGATCTGAATATTCATACCACAATTAAGAAAAATTACATTAAAATTATGCCAAGTAGCACTCCGCATCAAAATTATCTTTTTTATCATTTACCTACTCGAGGACGAGCATGAATTAACCTTGGGGATGCTTGATACGTCTCCAACGTATCTATAATTTTTTATTGCTCCATGCTATATTATCTACTATTTTAGACATTATTGGGCTTTATTATCCACTTTTATATTGTTTTTTGGGACTAACCTATTAACCGGAGGCCCAGCCCATAATTGCTGTTTTTTGCCTATTTCAGAGTTCCGCAGAAAAGGAATATCAAACGGAGTCCAAACGGAATGAAACCTTCGGGAACGTGATTTTCTCACCGAACATGATCCAGGAGGCTTGGACCCTATGTCAAGAAATAAAGGACGAAGCCACGAGGTAGGGGGGCGCGCCTACCCCCCCCCCCCAGGGGCGCCCTCCACCCTTGTGGGGCCCTCTTGCTCCACCGACGTACTCCTTCCTCCTATATATACCTACGTACCCCCAAACGATCAAATACGGAGCCAAAACCCTAATTCCACCGTCGTAAATTTCTGTATCCATGAGATCCCATCTTGGGGCCTGTTTCGGAGCTCCGCCGGAGGGGGTATCCATCACAGAGGGCTTCTACATCAACACCATAGCCTCTCCGATGAAGTGTGAGTAGTTTACCTCAGACCATCGGGTCCATAGTTATTAGCGAGATGGCTTCTTCTCTCTTTTTGGATCTCAATACAATGTTCTCCCCCTCTCTTGTGGAGATCTATTCGATGTAATCTTATTTTTGCGGTGTGTTTGTTGATACCGATGAATTGTGGGTTTATGATCAAGATTATCTATGAACATTATTTGAATCTTCTCTGAATTCTTTTATGTATGATTGGTTATCTTTGCAAGTCTCTTTGAATTATCAGTTTGGTTTGGCTTACTAGATTGATCTTTCTTGCAATGGGATAAGTGCTTAGCTTTGGGTTCAATCTTGCGGTGTCCTTTCCCAGTGACAGTAGGGGCAGCAATGTGCATATAAGTAGTTTGCTCTTGAATGCAAATGCACATGGCGGGTTTTAATTGTGGAGATCCTTTTCAACTGATGAAGACAATTCATTATGCATATAAAGATATAACGAAGATAATGACATGCATAATGAAAAATGGACGTCTGCGGAATGACTTCATGCGGAATTTATCATCGCATCACAAAGTAGCAGACAAAGTGGCAGACGACCATCGAGTTTAAGTGTTACAACCCAAAGAACCAAATGTATCAAAAACGAGAGTTGTAACCACTTAGCAAAAAAATATAGCAACCACCCCATATGGACCCGCTTGAAGACTATCAACTCATATGCTTGTCCCCCTTTTGTCAGTAAGGACCAAAAGGGTCTGAAGACATAGAGCATCTACTCGTTCCCATCAGGAGTAGATGAACGTGCAGGGTCGATGTTGGAGTTCGGTGGTGCAGAGGGGCCTGGTGCAGTGTTGAGACGCAGTGAAGCCATGGTTGGTGAAGTGGCATCGTCTTCTTCATCAACGACTCTCGCAACAACAGTTGCAGTCGAAGATGAATACTCAGAATCTTCAATGGAAGGAGTCTGACGCCATCTTGCATTCTGGGGAGGCTTGGAGTCAAATTTGAAGCCCTCTGTGAAGTCGTCTTCACGAAGATCGTCTTCAGAGCATAGCAGTGTGAGACTCTTCCAAGACTGCCGACAGGCTTCATGAGCTATGAATGAGTTCTTGGTGGCAAGATTGCGAATGCGATTGACATCCACCAAGATGCTCTGCATCTGACGCTTTAACTAGTCATGATGCTTGTCCAGCTTCTGATGTAAGGCCACAAGAAGCTCTCGGTCATTGAGCGCACAAGAACGCTTCTGAGGTCTTTGAGCAATGGTGCTGTCAGTGGCTTCAGTGTTTGCACGGTGAGGTACACGTCTATTGCCAGCCAGAGGATAAGTAGGAGTTTCAGCATTGGGAACATGAGTGCCTTCAATTGGCTGCGTGAAGCTTTGGTGATCAACATTATGAAGATAAAGTGGTTCCTTGGTAGGCTCAGGGTAGATGGCTTCAACTGATAGATCAACCTCATGAAAAAACATAAGATGGTTGCACGCTGATGGCTGATAGTCGATAGAAGAGTGAAGCTTGATTAAGCGCATCACCCATGGAGCATAAAACTTCAAGCCAAACAGATCAATTCCAGATGCAGCAAGTTGTTTGATGAAGAAATCCTGGGAATTGAATCTAATGCCATTGACAATATAGAATACCAAAGTCTTCATGGCTCCTTCAAGTTTGGCTTCAGCTGAGTATCCCTTGATGGGCCAGAGAGTACGCCTCAGAATGTGATAGACTGTGCGGGGTAGGCACTCAAGGTCCTTGACAAAGAACTCCTTGGGATAGTCAGCATCTTGAGGCAATGGCTTCATCATGCTGAGCATCTGACTCATATTTGGTTCAGGCCACTGGAAGATACTCTATAGTTCATTTTGGTGTACCTGACAACCAGGCTCATAGAGTTCACCTGGAGTGGGCAGGGAGGTAAGCTCAATAATGTCTTGAGCTTTGGCTTCGTGGTGCACATCTCCTGACATCCACTCAAGGATCCATGTCTTCGGATCCCTGTTGTAGCAACGAATGTGAAGTGTGGCGTAGAACTGCAGCAGGAGCTCTTCATTCCAGTGTTCTTTGTCAGTGACAAACTGTAGAAGACCAACCTCCCTAAAGCAGTCAAGGGCTTCTTCCAGACAGGGCAGCCTAGCAATGGTTTCACAGTCAAGACGCATGTGTTGAAATATTATCTCTTGATTGTATAGGATGCACGAGTAGTAGCTGCGCTGTTGATAGCTCCAAAAGCGATTTGAAGAGATCTTTGGCTTCGCGTAAGGATTCTTGGCGCTATCAAAGAAGGTGTTGTGGGCTCTGAAGCTGTTCACACTGAACGATCCTTGGGAGGTTGCAACTCCTGGAATCCTTGGCAACCTGGGCTTTGGCTTCTGAACCTGGGGCCTCTGCTCCACATGATAGTCATACTGAGGTCTAGGAGCAGTGGGAGGCACCATGATTGGCCATTTCACAGTGACTACATGTCCATGATCGAAGGCCTATTCAATTATGTGAGGCCTAGGAGATGGAATAGTGGCTTCAGCATCCACATGGGCTTCAGGTTGCACATGAGCTTCAGGAACAACATTCGCTTCAAGCTGCACATTATCTTCAGCCATGACAACGTCATTGGCTTCAATATCATTGTTGGTGACAGCCTCAGTGTTCTCAACCTCCATGTCTTCAATGACAGGAGGGTCGGGCATAGACACATTCTCCTTGAGAATAACTGTCGGGTGGTAGGTGCGACATATGCCAACGGGTGGCTTATCATTGTGGGAGCCAGTAAGATGTCGCCGGTGCCTGGAAGCGGGATGAGGCAAAGACATGCACGCCGGCGAATCTTACCCAGCTTCAGGGCTCTCCGTGGAGATAACACCCCTACTGCTGCTCTGCGGGGTCTCCGCATGATCACTAGATGAACAAGTGGCTACAAGATGCTCCTTGAGCTGCTTGGCGAGAAGAAGAAGAAGGGCACGGCTAGCTCTCCTCTCCTCTCTATGTGGTGTCTAAAACTAGCTCAGATCCCCCCTTTGCATGGGTGCCCCGGGGGGTTTATATACGCCCACCCCCCGGGGGTACAATAGTAATCCGGCTGGGCGTGGGCCCTAGCTGTTTGTTTCTATGCCCCCCGGGGGTACAATAGTAAACCTGATGATGAGGGCTTCGCCGAGGTAAGCGTGGCTACAGTGCCGCCGCACAGCGGGCGATCGTTGTAGCCTCACCTTGTCTTGTCTCCTTAATGGGGCGTCTCCTTCGAGGGAGGAAGCAAGCCGGCTGTGGGAAGCCGGCCCTGTCTTGGGCCGACTGGGGGAGGCCTGGCCGCCTTCGGGTGTCTCTCTGCCTGAAGGGGCCCACCCCCGTGGGCCGCGCTGACAGCCCGTCGTGGGTGGCATCAGGGTCAACATGGCAACAGTGCCGCGCCGGACGGGTCATGGCCACCCCATACGGCACACTGTGCCAGGCGTGCTCCGGGATTCAGGGGTGGCAGGTTTTACTGTAGCCACGCCCCGCCACATCGCCGTTATGTGGATGCAGACTTCAAGGGTACGATCTTGACCGCTTTGTGGGAGTCGGCGTCTCGCGGCCGGCTTCTTGGAGCCGGCCCTCCCACGGCTTTCTTCATGAGGGCTAAAGCCGGGCCGCCTTCCGATAGTCGGCCTGGGAGACAACCTGCAAGGGGAAGGCGGCCCCACGTCTTGGATTCTTGAGGGCCGGATCGGCTCGTAATTTTTTCAGAAGGGCCAGGGGGAGCCGGCTAGGCTACCCGTGGTCGCTTACTCCGACAGTAGTCCCCGAAGCTGATCGAGCTTCGAGGCTGACAAAGGGACGAGAAGCTTGGTTAGCTTCCTATCCTGAGGAGCCGGCTTTGCTTATGCGCGCCGTCTTCGGAAAGCTCCATATCTTGTAGGCGGGAACATGGGTCGGCCTGCGAGCTGACTGCGTGCCACCCCGCGGGCCATGTGGCAAGGAAAGCCTGCCAACGCACGCGTGAGATGGGACGCCGCCGCAGGCCCGGGTCCGCCACTTCTAGGCCTCGACCCAAGCGCGGATCTTCTGTGGCCCACAACGGACCGCTCGCCTTCCCGCGGCGGTTTCATTTTGTCATCAGGGCGCAATAATCACGGGACGTGGGGGAGTGGGCGCGGTTGATCCCACGTTCCCCCACACCACGCCTCCTCAGCTACGCCGCGCGGGTCTATAAGTAGGGGGAGGAGAGGGAGCGGCAGAGGCTCGCACGCTCTCCCTCACTCCACCCTTTCTCACCTTCCTTCTCCTTCCTTCCGCCGCCGCAGCGACCTATTGCCGCGCCGCTCCGCTGTCGGACCTCTCGGTTCCTTCGGTCCCGCCGTAGCGGGGTCGTGCGCGTCTCCGCTGTTGCATCGCCTTGTTCCTCGCCGCGTCGCTCCCATGGCATTGTCGAGCTCGTGGGACGGCTCCAACGCCCACGAGGACCACGTTGAGTTCCTCCGCCGGACGCGGCGTCTGCCGGGTGAGAACTACGTACGGGTTCGTCGTGCGCCGGCGAGGGAGATTTCGCCGGCACCGGAGGAGGGCGAGCGTGTAATCTTCCGCTTGCACTGCCTGCGCGGCTTCGGCCTCCCGGCGAGCGGATTCCTTCGCGCTTTTCTTGAGTTTTACCACCTCCAGCCGCATCACCTCACACCCAACGCGGTGATGCTGTTGTCGGCTTTCGTCACCCTGTGCGAGGGCTTTCTTGGGGTTCTCCCCACTCTCGAGCTCTGGGGAGAATTCTTCTAGTGCAAGCTCGGCACCGTTGTCGCGGGCGTGCCCGCCCCCTGCGGAGCCTTCATCACCATGAGGCAGACGGGCGAGAACAATCCGTTCCCGCCCATCCCGCTGATCCAGTCGGTGAAGCTCTGGCAGAAGTCCTATTTTTACGTGAAGAACGTCGCCCAGCAAGGTGACTTCGTCAACCTGCCGGCTTACGTAGCTGGCCCGCCGGCTGGGAGGCAACCCTCGAGGAGCTACCGGGCCAGGTTGTTGTCTCAGGCCGGGAACGCAGCCGTCGCCCGGCTCCAAGTGATGATCCAGTCGGAGGGCCTGACTGGAGCCGACCTGGTGGCCGCCTTCATGGAGCGCCGAGTACTTCCACTCCAAGGCCGGCCTCACATGATTTGTCAGATGAGCGGCCGCTTCGATCCGTGCTGACTGAGCACCAGGGAGATGCCTCATGTCGAGGTGTCTTACATCGTGAACTACATCTTCAACTGCAAGCTCGCCGAGGATTGGCGATATGGAAAGGGGCCGTGTTCTCGCGCCAACCCTCCGCCTGCTGTAAGTTTTTCTTCTTTTCTTCCTTTTTGTAGCCGGCCTCATGATGGCCGACTTCTGATCAATTGGTTTATCCTCAGCAGAACCCTCTTCTTCCACCGACAGCCGGGGCCGCAGGGGTAGAGCGCCAGCTCCTCCCCGACTGCACGGTGGACGACGTCGATGATCCGGACCTAGGAGCAGCCGCCATGGAAGATGCCGTCGTGGGGGAAGGCGATGAGGCAGGCGGCGCGGGGCTCGGGGCCGGCCTCGAGGACTGGGCGGATGATGACGAGGTCGAAGCCGTTCCGCACCGCCAGCCGGTGCTTGATCATCAAGGCGCGGGCCCGTCTGCCGCGTCGGCTGCCCGTGGCGGTGCGCAGAAACGCCGGGCCGCGTCGACCTACTTCGGCAGCTGGCCGAAGAAATCCAAGGGTTCCACGGCGGTGACCAAGCGGGATGAGGCGGCTATGAAGGCGGCCGCTTCCGCAAGGCGGTGAAACAGCCGCAGGCGATCTCGGCGTAAGCGTCAAACGTCTTGTATTTTTTGTTGTCCTCTTCGATTGAGGCTCTTCTAAACTTTTCTTTGCTCGCCGGGCAGGGCACCGCTTTCCCTCGAGCAAGGTCCTGGCGGCTCTGTAGTCGGGCCGACTATAGGGTCCTCAGGCTCCCGCCGCGTGGATCCCCGCGCCGACCTCATGGAGGCAATGGAGCGGAACGCATGGGAGGCGCGGGAGGAGCAGGAGGCGGCGGAGCGAAGGACCGCCCAGGTGGCGAAGGAGCAGGCCGACGCGGCGGCCAAGGCCCGGGCGGAGGCGGCGGCCGCGGAGAAGGAGGCGGAGGCCTCGCGCAACCAGCCTCCGCAGCTCGTCGTTCCCCTCCGCGCCGTGGCCCCCGACATCCCCGTGCCCCCGTCGGAGGAGGTCGACCGAGACCCGCCGGTGATGGAGAGGGAGGACCACGTGGTCTTCATGGAGGAGGCGCCGCAGACGGCGCCGACTGGAGCGGGCCAAAGCGGCCAACCAGCCACGGCGCCAGAGCAGCCGACCGGGGGCGAGCCGGAGGCAGGGGCCGGCCTCGAGGTGCAGCCGGCATTTCGCCGGCGCATAGGGGGAGCTACCTCCGCGCCGGAGCCGCACAGAGCTGCGGGCGCCAGCCGGACGGTGGAGGCCCTGGAGGTGGCCAGCGCCAACACGTCCGAGTGGACGCCCAGCGGGGAGACGGCCGAGCTGAACATGGCGGCCCAGGAGGTCCGGAACCGGCTTCAAGCCCAGGCCGCTTTGCTGCAGCGATATACCCAAGAGTTCCTCATGACGCGGGCCATCATCCGGGTGAGCCTTCTGGCCTTGGTTGTTTTGCTTTTTTGATTTCTTCCGTGGGGGCGCGTCAGTGCACCCACTGGGTGTAGTCCCCGAGTTCCGAGTCGGCTGCTGAGCAGGTGGCTTGGAACTTACTAGTTCCTGACAGCTATCTTATTCTTGCATCCTGTCTGATCTTCCAGGAATACCATAACCTCCGCGCTGCTGCCTTCAACTCCCAGGCTCAGGAGCTGGGCCAGAAAACCGAGGACCTGATCAATAGTCGGAGTGCGTGCTTTGTCTCGTTCATCTCCTGGCGGGGCGCGTCAGTGCACCCACTGGGTGTAGTCCCCGAGATTCGGGCGGACTGCTGAGTAGTCGGGTCGGATCTTCCCTGACGACTTCTTCCTTATTGATTTTTCCTTTGTCTTCATGCTTGCAGGAGCCAATGCTGACTTGAGGGAGCAGCTCAGCCGGGCCCAGACTGCCCTTCACGCCAAGGAAGCCGAGTGCAACGCCTTAGTCCTGGAGCGTGACCGCCTGGCCAAGAAGTTGGCCGACCAGGAGGAGAGCCACAAGGCGGCCCTGAAGAAGGCGCAGGACAGCGAGGACGCCCTCAAAGCTGAGTTCGAGACCGAAGCGGCGGGCTGGGCTGAGGCAAAACAAGCGTTGAGCGAGGGCTACAGCCGGGTTGAGGATCTGATCGATGGTAAGCTGCCTTCCTCACTCCTTGCTTGCCCCTTGCCCCCTGATTTGTGTTCTGACTTGTGCTGCTTTTTGTTCTTTGTGCAGACTACTTCCCCAGCTACTCCGTCATTGCCACCCATACCATCGAGGCCCACCGCGAGGCGCGCCGGCAGGCGGGGGCTGAAATCGTGCTGGACGCGAGCCAGACGCATGAGGAGCAACTCTTGGCGGTCCAAGCCCGGCTGCAGCCGGCTCACCGCATGCTCCGCCGCCTCCAGCGCGCTGGGGCGCAGGTGTTGGCCGCCCTCTGGCCAGGCGAAGCGGTTCCCCGCACCCCGAGTCGGACTGCCGACTGGCTAGAGGTTGCGGTTGGCCGCTTCGAGGCCTGGAAGGCATCGGTAGCCCAGCTTGGAGCTGGGCGGGCGCTGGAGTTCGTCCGAGCCTGGTATCCCGGGCTGAACCTGGACCAGCTGCGCACCTGGCGGCTGGAAGCCGATGAGGAGATGGAGGAGGTGCGGCCGGCTATCGCTCAGCGTGCCTCGACGATCGCCGAGTGCACTGACATCAGCGCCTTTGCTCCTGAGATAAATGACGACGGCGTTGCCCAGCCGGAGGAATGGTTCAGGCTGAACCCGGCAGAGGGTGAGGACTCGGCGGAGGAGATCGCTTCCAGCGATGAAGGTGAAGACGACGAAGGAGAGGAAGGCGAAGACGTCGAGCCGGCCGGTGAAGCGGCCAGCCAGCCTCAGCTTGACCGTGCCTCCAGCAACGAGGCGCGTGCTAGCGCACCCTCTGCGAGAGGTGGTGATCATGCCGAGGTTCGCCAGCCGGCCACTCCTCCAGCCAGCACTGCCGTCTCTACCGACCTACCCGACTCGCCAGTCGTTCCCTTGGCTTAATCTGCCGTCCTTGCTTTTCCTGCTTGTTACTCTTTGAACAATTTTTATTATACTTGCGCAGTTCCACCCACTGGGGGTGTATTCAAACTATGCTGAATGCTGGCCTTTCGAAGGTCTTTTGTGTAAATATGATCATGTGTGTGTTTGGCTTCCATTCGCGTATGCTTTTTATCCTTAGGCTGTTTCCTTTGCCGCCTTCCCCTGGCTGCTGCCTTCCCAACCGGCAGCTGCTCTGCAGCCTGTGGCTAGGGAAGGACTTGGCTATATTTTTTTGGGGGAAAGCAAGTACTCGAGCTTTCTTAGATTGAAGCGAGGTGAATGGAAGCCGGCCGGCAGGCTACTCTGGTAGTCGGTCGGTGGTGGGAGAAAAAACCGGCTTTTGTTATATTAGTCCGTTAGTCCCTAGCCATTTTTCGTGTGGGCGTCCTTTCCTGCCTTTAACTCTTGCCAGCCGGACAGCCGGTTCTTCGAACTGTGACTTTTGGCAAGAGAAGGCTTGGGTGCCGGCACACTACATGTCTGACCGCGGGTAGGACTTCTAATATAACTCAAGGCGGCCAGTCCCTAGGCCGACTAGTCGAACCCGGTGCCGGACGAAAAAAGTGAATGTAATGACATGATCATAAGCATGATACTCTTCATTCATAGATAAAAGATGGCAGTCCCCAAGCTCTCCTCGGGGGGCCTATTGTCTCATACTTAGTACAAAAGTTATCGTGATACATACTGCATTTCAACTGTAAAATCTTCGGAGGAGGTTGGCGTTCCATGGTCGTTCCGACTCCTTGCCGGAGTCGTCTCTCTTTCGTACCTTCGGCTTCTGTGCGTCGATCAGGTAGTAGGAGTCATTTTCCAGCGCTCTGCTGATGACAAAGGGGCCTTCCCAAGGGGCCGAGAGCTTGTGCTGGCCGGCTGTTCGCTGGATCAGCCGGAGCACGAGGTCGCCCTCTTGGAAAGATCTTGGTCTGACCTTCTGGCTGTGGTAGCGGCGCAAGCCCTGCTGGTAGATGGCGGACTGGCTGAGGGCTAACAGCCGGCCTTCTTCCAGCAGGTCGACGTCGTCTTCTCGTGCTTCCTTGGCCTCCGCCTCCGTGTACATGGTTACCCGAGGCGAGTCAAACTCGATGTCAGTTGGGATGACCGCCTCGGCACCATACACGAGGAATAAAGGAGTGAAGCCGGTTGACTTGTTTGGGGTAGTGCGCAGACTCCAGAGGACGGCCGGCTGCTCATCGAGCCAACAGCCGGCCAAACGTTCCAGTGGTACGACTAGTCGGGGCTTGATGCCGGAAAGGATGAGGCCGTTGGCTCGCTCGATTTGGTTGTTTGACTGCGGGTGGGCAACGGACGCTAAGTCCAATGCCCTGCGTCGCGCAGAAACGTGCCAATGCTCCCTTGGCGAAATTCATGCCGTTGTCGGTGACGATGCTGTGTGGCACGCCGTATCGAGTTGTTATATCTGCGATGAATGTCATGGCAGTCGGCCCATTCAGCTTCTTGATCGGCTTTGCCTCAATCCATTTGGTGAATTTGTCCACGGCGACAAGCAGATGTGTGATGCCGCCGCGCGCCATCTTGAATGGGCCCACCATGTCCAGTCCCCAGACAGCGAAGGGCCAAGTGAGGGGAATGGTCTTGAGTGCCGAAGCCGACATGTGTTGCTTGGAGCTGAAGACTTGGCATCCTTTGCAATGTTTAACTAACTCCTTGGCGTCATCCAAAGCAGTCGGCCAAAAGAACCCATGGCGGAAAGCTTTGGTGACGAGTGATCTTGAGGCCGCATGGTGGCCGCATTCTCCTTGGTGGATGTCTCTGAGGATTTCAATGCCCTTCTCTTGCTCGATGCATCGCTGGAAGACTCCAGTGACACTGCGCCTGACGAGCTCTCTGTTGACGGTTGTGTATGCTCCGGCTCGGCGTTGGACTTGTCTTGCCTCTGTTTCGTCAGCCGGCAGATCTTGGTTTATTAGGAAGTTGAGGATGGACTGGGCCCATGATGGAGCTGCGACTTCTTCTATTGCCAACACGGCTACTACGACCAGGGCGGGCGGGCTGGGTGGTGAAATGCTGGAGTCGGCTGCCGCCTATAGTGTTGGTGCAGTCCCCGGGCTGACTACCGCAGTCCCCGAGCCGGGTGTGGCAGTCCCCGGGTTGGGCGTAACTATGGAAGTCCCCGAGCCGCCTACTGACGTCCCCGGGCCGACTATCGAAGTCCCCGGGTCACCTGCTTGGTTCTTCGAGCCGGACCCGGCTGCGTCGGGGTCAGGCGGCACGAAGATGGAATCGGACTCTGGAGACGGCTTGATAGACGGCTTGAGGAGGTGTTGTAGAGAGACACCGGTTGGTATTGCCTGCCGAGTGGAGCCTATTCGAGCCAGGGTATCAGCTGGCTCGTTGTCGGCTCGCGGTACGTGGAGGAACTCGCATCCTTCAAAGTACCCACTGATCTGCTGAACGAGGAAGCGGTAGCTTGCCATATTTGCGTCCTTGGCGTCCCAGTCACCGGATGATTGCTGGACTACCAAGTCCGAGTCACCGTAACATAGGATCCGGTGTATGCCGAGCTCTTTGGCAAGCCGGAGCCTGTGTATGAGCGCCTCGTACTCGGCCACGTTGTTGGAGGCGGCAAAGTGAATTTGCAGCGTCTATCTGAGCTTGTCGCCTTTGGGAGAGGTGAGGATGACGCCGGCTCCCAAGCCAGTGCGCATCTTGGACCCGTCGAAGTGCATGCGCCAATGAGTGGAGTCGGGAGCTGGCGGCAGGTACTGGGTCTCGGCCTAGTCGACGAGGAAGTCGGCCAATGCTTGGGACTTGATGGCGGTGCGAGGCTGGTAGAAGATCATGTAGGGGGCCAGCTCGATGGCCCATTTCGCCACCTGGCCGGATGCATCCCGGCTGCCTATGATCTCGGCACGCGAGGCGATGCATACGGCCGTGATGGGGTGCTCTTGGAAGCAGGGCTTCAGCTTCTTGGCGGCGAAGTACATGCCATAGCACATCTTCTGGTAGTGCGGGTAGTTCTGCTTTGAGGTAGACAGCACCTCACTCAAATAGTACACCGGCCTCTAGACCGGCTGGGCTCGACCCTCTTCTGGGCGCTGGACTACGATGATGGTGCTGACCACCCGGCTGGTTGCAGCAATGTAGAGGAGCATGGGCTCTTTCTCAGTCGGCGCCGCCAGGACAGGCGGCGTGGCCAGCATCTTCTTCAGCTCGTGAAAAGCTTGGTCGGCTTGGTCGTTCCACTCGAAGTGAGTGGTCTTCTTCATGAGGCGGTAGAGGGGGAGAGCTTTCTCTCCGAGCCGGCTGATGAAGCGGTTCAGGGAGGCCAAGCACCCCTTGAACTTCTGGACGTCTCGAAGTTTGGTGGGAATCGCCATTCTCTTAATGGCCTTGATCTTTACTGGGTTGCATTCGATGCCGCGTTTGGAGACTAGGAAGCCTAGGAGCTGGCCGGCTGGCACTCCGAACATGCATTTCTCAGGGTTGAGCTTGATCTGGAACCGACGCAGGTTCTCAAATGTTTCCTTGAGGTCTTCCAGCAAGGTGTCGCGCTTCTCCGTCTTCACCACAATGTCGTCTACGTAGACGTGGGCATTTCTGCCGAGCTGCTTGAGGAGGCACTTCTGCATGCAACGCTGAAAAGTGGCACCGGCATTTCTTAAGCCGAATGTCATAGTCAGGTAGCAGAAAGCTCCGAATGGCGTGATGAAGGCGGTCTTCAGGCGGTCAGCCGGATCTAGCTTTATCTGGTGGTATCCTGAGTAAGCATCCAAGAAACTCAACAGCTCGCATCCGGCCATGGAGTCTATCACTTGATCAATCCTTAGCAGGGCAAAGGGATCTTTGGGGCAGGCCTTGTTGAGGCTCGTGTAGTCTATGCACATGTGCCACTTGTTGTTCTTCTTTAGCACGAGGACCGGGTTGGCGAGCCACTCTAGAAAGAAAACCTCCATAATGAAGCCGGCTGCCAGAAGCCGGGCTATCTCTTCTCCTACAATCCTTCTTTTCTCCTCCGACAGTCGGTGGAGGGGTTGTTTGACTGGTTTTGCGCTTTCTCAGACGTGTAGCTTGTGCTCGGTGAATTCCTTCGGAACACCCGGCATGTCCTTAGGGGACCATGCAAAGATGTCCCGATTCTCACGGAGGAAATCGGCGAGCTCGCCTTCCTATTTGCTGTTTAGGTTTGCCCCGATGACGGCAAACCTTTCTGGGTGCTCGGGGTTAAGAGGTATCTTCTTCATCTCCTTGGCCGGCTGGAAAGATCCTTGGGCATCACACTCCTTGGGATCGGGGGACAGGGCCGGCTGTTTGCCGGCCATGGCCATGACTCGGTCCAACATCTTCTTTTCTTCGGCAATCACAAGGGACTCGGCCAGCCGGCTGTTAGCTGCTGCGCACTCGGAAGATTTCTTGTAATCGCCGGCTATGGTGATGATGCCCTTGGCGCTCGGTATCTTCATCTTGAGGTAAGCATAGTGGGGAACAGCCATGAACCTGGCCAAGGCAGGACGGCCAAGCAATGCATGGTAGGGGCTCTCCAGGTCCACCACTTCAAACCAGATCGCTTCCCGGCGGAAATGATCCTTGTCCCCAAAGAGAACGTCAATCTTGATCTTGCCAATGGGGGCGCAGGACAGGCCATGTACAATGCCATGGAACACAGTCCGAGTAGGCATGAGTTGCTTCTTCTTGACGTTCAGCTTCTCCAGGGTGTCACGATACAGGATGTTGATGCTGCTCCCGCCGTCTATCAGCACGCGGGAGAAACGGGCGGCGCGTCTGTCCGTTGCAAGGGTGGCATCCAAAACCAACGCATAAGAGCCGGGAGATGGCATCACCTCTGGGTGGTCGGCCCGGCTCCAGCTGATAGGATTTTCTGACCAGTGCATGTGCTCGGCGGGGATGGTAGCGACCACGTTGACTTCCTGGTGCTCTCGGCGTCTGCTGCGCCGGCCTTCGGGCTGGCTTGTAAAGACGACATAGGCGGCATGCTCGTCGGGGAACTCATCGTGCACAGCTCCGACTGCTGGCCGAGTGGTCAGCAGCTGCGGAGCTGGAGGCGGCGGACCAGCAGGCGGAGGCGGTGCGAGACCTTCACCTTTGGAGATTCGGGTGAGCCAGTGAAACTTCCGGGTTGTGTGGTTGGACGGCTTCGCGCCGCTGTGGAACTTGCATGGGGCGTCGAGAGTTTGCTCGTAGGAGAAGGCCGGCTGCCAAGCCGGCCTGCCGCCCCTCTGCTTCTTGGGTGCGGGCCGCCCTTCGGGCTGCTCGTCTTCGACTGTGGCCACCTGCCGACCGGTGGAGAGCGGCACGGGGCCCTTGCGCTTGTGGTCGTTCTGGTACGGGCATCGGCCGGAGTCCCCAGCCGGCATCTTGGGCGCCGGGTTGAGTACCTTCCCGGACGCGTCTACCCGGAGTTCAGTCTTCATTGAGGAGTCGGCGGTGGCGTACTTGTCCGCTATGACCAGAAGCTCGTCGAGGGTAGTCGGCTCGTCGCAGAGGAGCTTGTGCTTGAGGAGGGTGCCTTCTCGGCACCCAGCAGTGAAGTATTATATGGCTTGCACCTCGTGCACCCCTTCGCAAGAGTTGCGGAGCTCGGCCCAACGCGTGAGGTAGTCGCGAGTGGATTCGGCGGGGCCTTGTACGCACAAGGAGAGCTGTCTGGGCTTGGGAGCCCGCTTGTAGGTGCTGGTGAAGTTGCGGACAAAGGCTTCTGTGAAGTCTAGCCAGCTGTTGATGCTGTATGGCCTGAGGCTGTTGAGCCAGGTCCGCGCCGTGCCTTGCAGCATGAGGGGCACGTACTTCACGGCAACGCGCCTGTTGCCGTTTGCTATGCGAACCGCGGTGGAGTAGTCGATCAACCAATCTTCCGGCTTCACGGAGCCGTTGTACTTGGGCGTATCTCTTGGGAGCGAGAACCCTTTGGGGGAAAGGCTCGTCGCGGATGCGGGGGCCGAAGCAAGGCGGGCCGACATCATCTTCTTCTTCTAGCGCCAGGGATCGCGCTAGGCGGTCGATCCGATGGCGGGCGTCGTTCTCGCCGACTCCTTCGCGGCGACCTAGTTAGCCACTGAGAGTCGGATGCGTGATAGGCGGTGGGGTGGGATATCTCTCCCCACGAGGCGGAGGCGGAGGCGGGTTGCCCCGCCGCTCCACGGCCCGGGGACGGCCTTCTGCGTCTCGCTCGATGGAGATCCGTGTTCGGCTTCGGCTGGCAGCCGGCTCTTTCTCGTGTCACGCGCGGGTTTTACCCGCAGTCGGCTTTCGGGACGTCGCGCCGTGCTCTCGGCGCGGGGGAGGGTTGTCCGCGCGGGCATCAGCTTCGTGCCGCTGTGCGGCTGCATCAATTAGTTGCTGGATATGTCTGGTCATGTGGGGGAGTTCTTCGGCCCCCAGTCCGTCTAGCTCGTCTACGGCCGCCTGGGCGGCGCGCAGGTTCTCGAGTGGAGTGGCGTAGACTGGGCGGTCGACTCCTAGCGTGTCGGCGAGGGCAGCGCCGCGCTGTCTCACAACGCCGGCTCGGCTTGGCCCGCAAGGGGGCGGCGTGCCAAAGGCGGCGCGGTCGGCTTCACGCTGGTGGGCCTAAGTGAGGCGTCTCATGGAAGCCAACTTCCGGCCCTCCGCGAGGAGGGCGAGGCGGCGAGCCTCCAGTGCTTCGGCGTCGACATCGGCCGGGAGGGGGATGGACAAGTCATGGACCGCCGCATGCGGGGCGTCGAGGGCGTTCTCGCCAGAAGCGCCGCCGTGGCCGATGACCATCACCTCGGTGGTGGCACCGTCGCAGCCATCGGTCCGGGGAAGCGGGTCGTTGTAGATCGCGACGTCGGTGGGGAAAGCGTCGAGCGAGGCCGTATCGGAGTCGACATGCATCGGATCGGTGGAGCCAACAGACTCCAAGTCCACAGCAGGCTCGCCGGAGACGTGGAGCTGGCTGAGGAGGTTGACGAGGTGGTTGGTGCCCGCATTAGAGGCGGGCTCGTCGGAGATGAGGGTCTCGTCAAGGAGATCGGCGAGGCCGCTCGCTGCACAGACGTTGGTGACGCCTTGCAGCGCGTCGTGGCAAGCGCCATCGGGCGTGCCGAGCTGGCTACGCTCGCTGGGGAGGAAGAGGGTTCCCGTCCAGAATAGGTCACCGGACGACGGTGCACCTGGCCCCACGGTGGGCGCCAAATGTTGGGTGGTAGGTGTGACATATGCCAACGGGTGGCTTATCATTTTGGGAGCCAGTAAGACGTCGCCGGTGCCTGGAAGCGGGATGAGGCGAAGGCATGCACGCCGGCGAATCTTACCCAGCTTCAGGGCTCTCCGTGGAGATAACACCCCTACTGCTGCTCTGTGGGGTCTCCACATGATCACTAGATGAACGAGTGGCTACAAGATGCTCCTTGAGCTGTTTGGCGAGAAGAAGAAGAAGGGCACGGCTAGCTCTCCTCTCCTCTCTATGTGGTGTCTAAAACTAGCTTAGATCCCCCCTTTGCATGGGTGCCCTGGGGGGGTTTATATAGGCCCACCCCCCGGGGGTACAATGGTAATCCGGCTGGGCGTGGGCCCTAGCCGTCTGTGTCTACGGCCGCCGGTTTCTGCGTCGGCTGCTGGGGCCCGCCGGCTGGTGGGTCCCGCCGGCTGCCGGCTCCTTGGTCGACAGGCAGGCCCCACTGCCAAGGGCCTTGTCGGCGGCTAGTTACTGTTGTCTCAAACCTGATGATGAGGGCTTCGCCGAGGTAAGCGTGGCTACAGTGCCGCCGCCCGGCGGGCGATCGCTGTAGCCTCACCTCGTCTTGTCTCCTTAATGGGGCGTCTCCTTCGAGGGAGGAAGCAAGCCGGCTGTGGGGAGCCGGCCCTGTCTTGGGCCGACTGGGGGAGGCCTGGCCGCCTTCGGGTGTCTCTCTGCTTGAAGGGGCCCACCGCCCGTGGGTCGCGCTGACAGCCCGTCGTGGGTGGCATCAGGGTCAACATGGCAACAGTGCCGCGCCGGACGGGCCATGGCCACCCCATATGGCGCACTGTGCCAGGCGTGCTCCGGGATTCGGGGGTGGCAGGCTTTACTGTAGCCACGCCCCGCCACATCGCCGTTATGTGGATGCAGACTTCGAGGGTACGATCTTGACCGCTTTGTGGGAGTCGGCTTCCCGCGGCCGGCTTCTTGGAGCCGGCCCTCCCGTGGCTTTCTTCATGAGGGCTAAAGCCGGGCCGCCTTCCGATAGTCGGCCTGGGAGACAGCCAGCAAGGGGAAGGCGGCCCCACGTCTTGGATTCTTGAGGGCCGGATCGGCTTGTAATTTTTTCAGAAGGGCCAGGGGGAGCCGGCTAGGCTACCCGTGGTCGCTTACTCCGACAATGACTTCTTCAGTGGTAGGGGGTGTGGCAACTCTTTCTTCTTATTGACGTGGTGCTTGATGTTCTTCGGCTGATGCAGCCGGAATGTCTTCAGCAGCTTTGGCTTCAGACTCGGAGACATTCGTAGTGGGAGTGGCATCAGGAAACACTTCGTGTGCTACTGAGCTTTGTTGCACTTCTCCCTCTAGAATGCTCGACATGGTGACCTATGGCCTAGGGCCTTTGCGAAGCCTGCGGAATGCGGGCGACGCCTGTGCTGATGGAGTGGTCTGGACCATGTAGTCATCGTCAAGCACCGGAGTGGTGACTTGAGGTGGTGGAGTACAGGGTGTGTCTTCATTACTTGGAGTCACTTGTTGGGGGTGATCAGCCCATGAAGCATCCTGAGCAATTGGCGTCAAAGGACGACGAATGCTGATGAGTTCGTTGTTCGTGAGAACAGGCGATGATACCGGTTGGCGCTCGATCTGAGGAAGGACTTCATCATCTTCTACATTGTCTTCACGATCAATGTCTTCAGTTGTGATGGGGTAAACAATTGGTGCTTCTTTGTCTTTAGGAGCCTCTGTGGGAGCAGGCTCGTGAACTACAAGTTGACGCTCTTGGTTGGAGGAGGCAGGATGTTCAACTGAGATGGGTTCAGCAACAAGTGGCTCTAGGGCAGCAGCACGCTCTTTTCGCGAAGACTTTGTCTTCAGCTTCTTGGTTGATGGAGTACCATCAGAGGCATCCTTGTGCTTGCGCTTCCTGGCATTAGCTTCAACTGTCCTAGTTTTCTTTACCTCTTAAGCTGCTGAGGGAGCCTTAGGCTTCGAGCCTGTCATGCCGGCAGGGAAGACAATGCTAGGCAGTGTGAGCCTGTCGGTGTCAAAACCGGCGGATCTCGAGTAGGGGGTCCCGAACTATGCATCTAGGATCAATGGTAACAGGAGACGGGGGACACAATGTTTACCCAGGTTCGGGCCCTCTCTATGGCGGTAATACCCTACTTCCTGCTTGATTGATCTTGATGAATATGAGTATTACAAGAGTTGATCTACCAAGAGATTGTAATGGCTAAACCCTAAAAGTCTAGCCTGGCTATGATTATTCGGATCTATCTACGGACCTAGCCCTCCGGTTTATATAGACACGGGAGGGATCTAGGGTTACACAAGGTCGGTTATAGAGAAAGGAATCTTCATAGTTGATCGCCAAACTTTCCTTCCACGCCAAGGAGAGTCCCATCCGTACACGGGTAGAGTCTTCGGTCTTTGTAGCTTTACGGCCCATCAGTCTGACCCATATCCAATAGATCGGACACCCGATGACCCCTTAGTCCGGGACTTCCTCAGTAGCCCCTGAACCAGGCTTCAATGACGATGTGTCCGGCACGCAGATTATCTAGGCGGGTTCCACTTTCCGAATACTCTAAGATAGTCTTCGGATAAAACGAAGGTGTCCGGGTCTGCAACACAAGTACCATACACGACTGCAAGGAATACAATATTTCACGAGTCCCATATGCTGACAACTTTTTACAAGATGACATCACGTCCGTCCGGTTGTTATTTCAAACCATTTCCTGTTCCACATTTCTAGGCGTGGTTTTTATTGGCACGTTCTGTCGAAGCAGAGATCATGTCCCCTTATTGCGGGATCCTCATTAGTACGAGCGTGGGTAACTGAACCGTTCCACTGGAGAGATTCCTTGAGAATAGGCAGGATTTTAGGCTTAGGAGGAGGCATTCAATACCCGTGGCCTTTATAAAGGAACCAAGGGCCATCCTTTTACGCCCAGCCTCTCCTCAATCTTTCCAACCTCGAGTTCTAGCACCCAAGGTTCGACTTTGTTGCTTCAAGCTTCCCCATCATGTCCGGACCCAGCCCTCAAGGTCGATGGGTGGCTTCCTCCGTCACAGAGGAGGATATTACAAAGCTTCGGGCGGCCAGATACCTGACCATGGAGATCCACCACGGGCTCCCTGCTCAAGGACAGGTTATTCCAACCCCAGATCTGGCGAGAGGGTTGTATTCATCCCTCACTTCCTCCGAGGGCTAGGGTTTGCTCTCCACCCCTTTTCCTGGGGGCTAATGTTTTATTAAGGACTAGTGTCAGTGTCAAAACCGGCAGATCTCGGGTAGGGGGTCCCGAACTATGCGTCTAGGCCGGATGGTAACAGGAGGCAAGGGACATGAAGTTTTACCCAGGTTCGGGCCCTCTCGATGGAGGTAAAACCCTACGTCCTGCTTGATTAATATTGATTATATGGGTAGTACAAGAGTAGATCTACCACGAGATCGGAGAGGCTAAACCCTAGAAGCTAGCCTATGGTATGATTGTTGTTGTGTATGTTGTCCTACGGACTAAAACCCTCCGGTTTATATAGACACCGGAGAGGGTTAGGGTTACACAAAGTCGGTTACAATGGTAGGAGATCTGCATATCCGTATCGCCAAGCTTGCCTTCCACGCCAAGGAAAGTCCCTTCCGGACACGGGACGAAGTCTTCAATCTTGTATCTTCATAGTCCAGGAGTCCGGCTGAAGGTATAGTCCGGCCATCCGGACACCCCCTAATCCAGGACTCCCTCAGTAGCCCCTGAACCAGGCTTCAATGACGACGAGTCCGGCGCGCAGATTGTCTTCGGCATTGCAAGGCGGGTTCCTCCTCCAAGTACTTCATAGAAGATTTTGAACACAAAGATAGTGTCCGGCTCTGCAAAATAAGTTTCCACATATTGCCATAGAGAGAATAATATTTACACAAATCTAATCTGCTGACGTATTCCGTAGTGTGACACACCACGGCCAAGCCTTTATCCGAGTCGTTTTATTATCCCACCTCAGCGCGTCATGCGAGGCGGTTTCCTTGGCACGTCTTGTTAAAGCAGAGATCGTGTCCCCTTATTCCGGGATTCTCATCAATACGGGCGTGGGTAACCCAACCGCTTCTAGGACTCCTAGATTATAGGCAAGTCCAAACGTACACGGAGAGGACGCTTGATATTCACCCTCTTTATAAAGGGACAAGGCTTTTATTTTTCCCCTCCCGTGCTCAATCGAATCCTTCCCCCACCTCAAGCTCAAACGCCCAAAGTTCAGGTCAGGTGCTTGGAACCTTCAGTCATGTCCGGATCTAGCCTTCAAGGCCGATGGGTGCCTTCCTCCGTCACGGAAGAAGACATCAAAAGTTGAGGGAGGCCAGATATCTGACCGCCGAGATTTTGCATCGGCTGCCTCCCCGAGGGCAGGCCGTGCCCACCCCGAACCCAACGAGAACGTCGTGTTCGTCTCCCACTTCCTCCGAGGTCTAGGTCTTGCTCTGGATCCTTTTGTCAGGGGTTTGATGTTTTATTATGGGCTAGACTTCCATGATCTAGCTCCGGACTCCTTTCTTCATATCACGACATTTATTGTCGTGTGCGAGGCCTTCCTCCGGGTTACCCCTCACTTTGGCCTATGGCTCAAGACCTTTGAAGTAAAGCCGAAGATGATCGAGGGGCAACATGCAGCGTGTGGAGGTGCCTCAATACGCAAGATGACGGGAGCTCCGTGGCCCAAAGGTTCCATCCCAGAGGTGTCTGAATTGTGGCAACAGGAGTGGTTCTACATCACGGCTCCTAGAAGTGCCAAGTGGGCGGCCGCCCCTGTTTTCCGCTCGGGCCCTCCACCACAACTGATGTCATGGATCAGCAGAGGTCTGAGCTGGGGTCCAGCCAAGGACGTGCCTATACTGCAAAGCCGCATTCGAGATCTCTTCAATGGAGATTTCAGTTTGGTTGCGGTAATACAAGTTATGCTGGTTCGTCAAGTCCAGCCTTGCAAACGCCGGCCTCTTCGCCTGTGGGAGTTCAATCCCGAGGGACCGCGTGTCATTCAAAATTTTCTCGGCCTGACGCACGAGGAGATGTACAAGTCATTCTTCGGACCTCAGGTGGAGTGTCCGGAAATCACCGAGGACGTGGGCCTGAGTAGTAACCGCGCCGCCGAACAGGTAAGGCATCTTCGGCCGAACATACTATCTCTCCTTTGTTACGAAGTTATTTCTGAGAGTTCGCTTTTTGACCAGGACTGGCTAACAAAGGCGAAGTTGATTCGGTGTTCGGCCCCCCTCCCTGAGGGTTTGGAAAATCCGGTATTGGAAAAGATGCTCCAGACCGCACCTTGCCCGGAGCCCTTGAAGGAAGATACTGTGGAGGATAATACGGGCGGACGCGGGCCCCCAACGCTGCCCATTCTAACCGAGGGAGCGAGCGTCTCCATGAAGGAAGACGACCAGAAGAGGAAAAGGACTGCGCCCGGGGATTCGGAAGCCGAAGCTTCCAAACGGGAGAAGAAGTCTCCCACAGAGGGTCCTACCTTGGGGGGCGCTGTTGCCGCACAAAGTCCGCGGGGGGATCAATTCTCCCGCGAGTCGTAAGTGACCCGAAATACTTTAATAGTACAGATATGCCATCTTTTTCTTCTGAGAAAATAACCACCGCATATATCTTTGCAGTTCGGGCCTTAGCCCCTCTCAAATGAGCTCGTCTTCGGGGGATCTTCTTCCAGAGATGATGGAGAGCGAAACGCCTCCTCCGGACTCCTCCGCTCCGGAAGCGGGCGACCCTGAAGTGTCGTCGCGGAGGGCCTCTCCGAGTCCGGTGAGGCCAGAAGATAATCCCATTGACCCCCGAAGCTCCCAGTGTCCGGCTCCCGAAGAGAGCAGACAAAAGAGTCCGGCACCGTCTAGTGTGCGATCGGATGTTCTGAGGGAGTTGGTGGGGCGAGCGGCCATCTCAGATGAACACCGTGTGCTGATGAATACGGTGATGGAGAGAATATCGTCCGCCGAAAGCGGATTGCATGAAGCTTTTATGAGTCTACTGACAGGCTTTGAGGTACGTAAAAGAATGTATGATAGTCCTGCACATGCTAGGTGTGCCCTGTGTAGATAGTAGCCCCTGAGACTCTGGTTGTCGTCGGAAACGACGACGAACAGAGGATCATATTCCCAGGTAATAACCATACTGCCTCTATGTGCAGGTGATGGAAGCTCCGGTGGCTAGCCGGACTAGCGAGTTTGCCCATTTAGAACGGCAGTTGGATGCGGTAGACGCCGACATCGAGCTTGTTAACAAAAGGCTTGACGAGGCACAGGGTAAGTGTCATTATCTGGTAAATGCCACATAGGACGAGCAGCATGATGCCAGTATCTTTAATATGTTGTGACTGCAGATGGAGCTGCCACTGTTGAAGCCTTGCGGGCAGAACTTGCCCGAGCCAAGGAACAAGCGAGGTTGGGTAATGCGGCTGCTTTGAAGGCGGCCGAAGAGTTGCAAGCCGAGAAGGCCGCGCATGGCGAGAGCCGAGACAAGATGGCCAAGATGGCCATAGAATTAAAAGCCGCCGCCGACCGTTGTCGGGTTCTTGAAAAGGAAAACCAAGCGAAGGCATCGGACCTTGAGAAGGCTGCTGCGACGAAAAAGGACCTCCGCTCTGCTATGAGGGCCAAGAAGGAGGAGCTGCGGGAAGCCGGGGATATTGTAGCTGGGAAATCCTTTATGTTGCGGAGGAAGTTCGGAGATCCACGGTATGCCCCTCTGGATCGGCTGTGGAGTTCGGAGGATGTATATATGGATTTGGCGGCGAGCGCTGCCGATGCGGCCAAGTATTTCCAGGGTCAGACGGCCCGTGAAGTAGACCAGCTGTTTTGGAGACAATTCCATTCTCCCGAGCGTCCGCTTTCATTGACTGACCAATTAGCAGAATGGGCCGAACTAAATAGGTTGTCCGGACTCTCCATGAGGTCTGTTGTGGATCAGCTATGGCCGGAAAGGTCAAAACCGAACAGCTATTTCAGCTTGGTGCAGCAGTTCCTTGACGTGGTGCCGCGCATTAATGCGATGAAGAGGTCGGCGTGCATAGAGGGCGCACGGATGGCCTTTGCCCGTGTTAAAGCATACTGGGCGGAGATGGATGCTACCACTGTTGCAGCGCGGGATTCGGCCATAGGTCGAAGGGCTGCTGAGCACTACTTTGAAGAAGTTCTTGAGGGTGCTCGTTTGATAGAGACCCAGTGCTCAAAAAATATTATGTTTGAGTGATATGTAATCTCATTGTAAGCGAAATGCTTTTATAAATTTTTATAAGGCTATTTTTATACTTTTGCCTGAAAGTAATATGATGCCTCCTGGGCGGCCGTTTATGTATACATGTGTATAACCTGAAAGATTGCAGCCGTCGGCTTCAACCCTCACGCATATAATGCGGAGGTGCTCGCAAAAACACGCGTTCACACTTAACCCAACGTCTTGGTCCTATTAAGGAGGTGATAGCGGAGCGAGCGAGGCAACCGGACTATAATGCTTTAGCACTTTCACTTAGCCATAGGAGTTTGACAGTGGGGCTACTAGATAGCCCCTGGTGGCTCCGCACTCTCCCGATCCCGGGGTGCGTACATGCCTGGCCGGAAAACGGCCCTTCGTTAAGGCGGAGGAATTCTAACATTCCAACAGGTCATCGAGTGGTTGACCAGTCTCACGCTATATCATGACAGTCAGTTTTCGGCTTTCTCTACTGAGGTGCTCGTCCGGATGAACCAGGGCACAATCGCAGTAGTTCTCCTGGTGCTACCTTAGCCGGTAAAGCGGAACGTAAGGCACCAAAACACAGGAGCCGGGCAAACCCAACATTTGACCAAAGACAATGATTCGGAGCTGATGCATATAGGGCCAAACTCGCGACGCCGAACACTCCCTAAGGTATTCGGTCTTTGTGGTATAAACCGGGCCTAAATAATGGCCTTTGTAAGAAGCCCCTTGTGTCCAGGTACGTGCATTGTTCTGGCGTGGCCACATGCCAAGACGTCAGCATCCTTCTCAATGGTGGATATGTATCAACAAGAGACAGTAAAAAAGGTTTACACAGGGTCTTAATCTAAAAAGAATCCTTGGAGCGGGTCCCTGCTGCACGTCTGCGCCTGTGTCTCCGTTGTGCCGTATCCTGGACGGGTGTAGCACGATGATCGTCTATAAAAGAGAGGAATTTAGGTGAAAAAGTTGTCGTGCAAAAAGATAGTTTGTTAAAGAAACCATGTATAATTCAAGATGAGAAGAAATTGCCACTTGTCTGCGCGTGTTGAGCCCCTTGTATTGACAAATAGGGGTGTGACCATTTATTCGGTATAAGTAGCGGCGCCGGACTCGATTAGTTGTGTCTGAGGTCTTGACGACCTATTGGATGCTTTCGCTTGTCCGGGCGCCTTTAGTGTGCGGCTGCCAAGGCAGCCTCACTCTCTTCGGCGCGCAGAGATCGCTTGATATTTCCGTGCACTGTAATGATGCCACGTGGACCGGGCATCTTGAGTGTGAGGGAGGCGTAGTGTGGTATTGCATTAAAGCGAGCGAAAGCTTCGCGTCCGAGCAGTGCTTGATAGCCACTTTGAAACGGAGCGATGTGGAAAGTTAAATGCTCGCGACGGAAGTTATCGGGGGAGCCGAATATAACTTGTAGTAGGAGGGAGCCCGTACAACGAGCCCCTGGGCCTGGCGTTACTCCTTTAAAGGTAGTATTGCTATGGCGAATTTGTGTTGGGTCTAACCCCATCCTGCGGATTGTATCCTGATATATTAGGTTTTGGCTACTGCCGCCGTCCATCAAGACTCTTGTGAAGTGATATCCGCCAATTACTGGGTCTAATACCATGGCAGCCCATCCTGCGTGTCAGATACTTGCTGAGTAATCGCGATGGTCGAAAGTGATCGGTTGAGATGACCAGTGGCAGGACTTCGTGGTGACAGGCGCATGGGTATATTTTCCTAGGAGTGCCGCGTTGTTTTTTCCCTTGATTACGTGTAACACGTTTACTGTTCTTTTGTTCCCCCGTGTCTTGCTTGGGGTGTTCGGCCTCGTCTTCACTTGGTGTATCCTCCCCCTTGTGTACGGCGTTGAGCTTGCCGGACTGCTTGAAGACCCAACATCCTCTGTGGGTATGATTAGCAGGTTTACCAGGGGTACTATGAATCTGACATACTTGGTCCAAAATTTTGTTGAGGCTGGACAATTCGTCACTGGTGCCTTTAGGGGGCAGCTTTTGACCTGGCCGAGAGCTTTTGAATCCGGCATTTACTGTCGTGCCCTTCGTGTTGTCTTCTTTATTCCGGCATTTGTTATTGCTGTTGCACCATGATTTCTAGTTTCCATCTCTAACTTCAGATGTACTGGGGTCGCTGGTGCTGCATCTGGCTAGCCAGCTGTCCTCACCCGTGCAAAAGCGGGTCATGAGGTTTGTTAATGCGGCCATCGTTCTCGGCTTATTTTGGCCGAGGTGTCTGGCGAGCCATTCGTCACGGACGCTATGCTTGAAAGCTGCCAAGGCTTCAGTGTCCGGACAGTCGACAATCTGGTTCTTTTTAGTAAGAAACTTGTTCCAAAGCTTTCGGGCTGACTCTCCGGGTTGTTGAGTTATATGACTCAAATCGTCCGCATCCGGAGGTCGGACATAAGTCCCTTGAAAATTTGCCCGAAAGGCGTCTTCGAGCTCTTCCCAACTTCCAATGGAGCTTTCGGGGAGGCCTTTGAGCCAGTGACGAGCTGGCCCTTTGAGCTTGAGGGGTAGGTACTTGATGGCGTGGAGATCATCTCCTCGAGCCATATGGATATGAAGGATGTAGTCCTCAATCCAGACCCCAGGGTCTGTTGTTCCGTCGTATGCCTCTATGTTTACGGGCTTGAATCCCTCTGGAAATTCATGGTCCAGCACCTCATCGGTGAAACATAGGGGGTGTGCGGCACCCCTGTAGCTGGGTGTACCGCGTTGTTCGGATGTTTGTTGTGTTGCATTGTATGCTGGGGCGCGCTTGCATGGTCCATAGATGGATCTTGTTGCACCGTCCTTTGGGTGCGAGCCCTCGCATGGGTCGCGTATTGTATTGTGAGCGGTGTTGTATGCCGCTCTGTGTTGGTAGAGGGGTCGTCTATCCGACCAGGTGGCTGCTTTGATATTTGGTTGTGGGGGTTCTAAGGCCTCCTCATCGAATTCGGGTAGCAGCTTCCGCTTTGGGTAGCTCTTGGAGGGGCGATTGTCGCCGTACCTTGCTGCAGTGTTGAGTATTTTACTCCATCTGATTTGGAGTGTGTCTTGCGCAGCCATGAGCCTTTGCTTCTGCTTTTTCAGACTCCTCGCGGTGGCAACAAGCCTTTTACGGGCAGTCTGCTACTCCGGGTGTCTGTCCGGCGTTATGTCGTCCGGACCATTATCCTTGATAGGATTTGTTTGTTCGGTTTGGTTATCCGGATTGTCGTTGTCCGGTAGCGGTTCGCCCTGCTCCAACACTGGGTCTATGTGATCGCTATTAATGTCGAGGCGGGATTTGGGGCGGTGCTTGCGTCGCCGCTTTGACTGCTTTTCGAGGGGACAAGCCTTCGGTGCATCCTTCCGCTCCTCGTCGTCATCTTTTAGTGCGTCCACCATGTATACGTCATATGACGAGGTGGCGTTCCAGGGCTCAATAGGCACTGGTTCTTCATTGTCTCCTTCATCGGCGTCCATACCGTCGATGTCTTCGGAGTCGAAGTCGAGCATGTCGGTTAAATCGTTGACAGTGGCTACAAAGTGGGTGGTGGGTGGGCTTTGAATTTTTTCATCATCCGCATCCCAATCTCGCTGACCGTAGTCTGGCCAGGGCTCTCCTGATAAAGAGAGAGACATTAGTGATTTTATAATATCGCCAAAGGGCGAGTGCTGAAAGATGTCCGCGGCAGTAAACTCCATGATCGGCGCCCAATCGGATTCGATCGGTAGAGGCGCGAATGGTTCGGAGTCCGGAGAGGAGTCCGGCTCCTTGGAATCATGAGTCTCGCGGAGTGCGGGGCTGGTGTTCGGCTCAATCGCCGTTAGGATCGCAGCCCCCGAGCCGGCGTCCAACCACCCATCCTCGATCGGCGCGGTTGTCTCCGAATTAAGGGTCGAAGCCGATGCGGGTGTGGCCTTCAGGGCACCGTTAGGCGGCAGAGCTAGATCATGCTCGTCGTGGCAGTGCGACGCGCTCGGCAGTGGCTCGAATCCGTCGAAGATTAAGTCCCCGCGGATGTCAGCCATGTAGTTTAAACTTCCAAATCTGACCTGACGGCCAGAGGCATAGCTTTCGATCTGCTCCAGATGGCCAAGTGAATTGTCCCGCAGTGCAAAGCCGCCGAAGACAGAGATCTGTCCGGGGAGACAAGTTTCACCTTGGACTGCATCACTATCGATGATCGTAGGAGCCATCAAGCCTGATGGCGACGACACAGAGGAACTCTCAATGAAAGCACCAATGTCGGTGTCAAAACCGGTGGATCTCGGGTAGGGGGTCCCGAACTGTGTGTCTAGGCCGGATGGTAACAGGAGGCAAGGGACACGAAGTTTTACCCAGGTTCGGGCCCTCTCGATGGAGGTAAAACCCTACGTCCTGCTTCATTAATATTGATGATATGGGTAGTACAAGAGTAGATCTACCATGAGATCGGAGAGGCTTAACCCTAGAAGCTAGCCTATGGTATGATTGTTGTTCTGTATGTTGTCCTACGGACTAAAACCCTCCGGTTTATATAGACACCGAAGAGGGTTAGGGTTACACGAAGTCGGTTACAATGGTAGGAGATCTACATATCCGTATCGCCAAGCTTGCCTTCCATGCCAAGGAAAGTCCCTTCCGGACACGGGACGAAGTCTTCAATCTTGTATCTTCATTGTCCAGGAGTCCGGTCGAAGGTATAGTCCGGCTATCCGAACACCCCCTAATCCAAGACTCCCTCAACTAGATTTTCATGATCTATCTCCGGATTCTTTCCTTCACGTCTCGGCGTTTATTATCACATGCGAGCCCTTCCTCCGAATCCCCCCCACACTTCGGCTTATGGCTCAAGACCTTTGGTGTGAAGCCAAAGGTAGTCGACGGGGAACAAGTGGAGTGCGGTGGTGCTGTAGTAAGCCAGCTTACCAACACTCCCTGGCCAAAAGGCTCTTTCATCGAAACTTCCAATCAATGGCAACGAGAGTGGTTTTACATTACGGAACCCCGTAGCACCAAGTGGGTAGCTACACCTGTGTTCTGTTCCGGCCCTCCGTTACAGCTTGCATCATCGGTCAATAAGGGGCTGTACTGGGGATCAGTTGATGAAGTGCGGACTCTACAGAGCCACATCCAAACCCTCCTCGAGAGGGACATCGATCTTGTCAATGTGATTCAAGTAATGCTGATCCGCCGAATCCTGCCATGCCAGCGTAGGCCTCTCCGCATGTGGGAGTTTAATCTGGAAGGCCACGAACCCTCCAACACTTCTTCGGTGCTATGCACAAAGGTATGTGGAAGATGTTTTTTGGGAAACGAAAACATTGGCAGGACACCTCCGAAGACGTCGGCCTTGACTGCAACCGTCCGGATACCCCGGTAAACACTTGTCTTTCGAACACTTTGTAGTTAAGTATATCGTGATATGTTACCAAGCAAACTATCCGCTTTCAGGGCTGGATAAAGAAAGCGGAACTAATTAGGTGTTCGCCCCCCCTTCCCGAAGCCTCAGCGGATCCCATATTAACAAGGATGCTGGCCCTTGCACCATACCAGATGTCTACGAAGGAGGACAAGACGGAGAGCGGGAGGACCAAAGAGGGCCTCCATCCCGTAGATATTTTAGACGTCGTGTCCGAGGAGATGAAAATCCCACCGCCCGAAGGCAAGAGTAAAGGAGAAGCCAGCGTTCATTCCCCCTATGGTAAGAAAAGGGTTGTCTCTGAAGATTGGGAAGAGAAGGCTCCCAAGCGGGGCAAGATGCCCCTGTCGGGCGGCTCGGGCTTGAAGGACGACATTATCACGCAGTCCTCCAGTGAGGCCAAGCCTAAATCGTAAGCAAACAAGGGCATTTTACACATACCCCGTTCCTCTCCTGTGACTAGGGTAACATCTAAAATGTATGTTTTTCGCAGCTCGGCGCACAATCTTTCTCAACAATCATCTTCCTCGAGAGATCTTCTCCCAAAGATGATGGAAAGCGAGATGCCTCCACCAGTCTCCTCACCCAATAAGGCGGACGATCTCGAGGTGTCGTCCTGGAGGGTCTCTCCTGATCCACAAGTGATGCGAGGGGTGACAAAAACACGAACCGAAGATGATACTTCGATAGCCCAGGGTCCGGGGACCAACAAATAAAGGCCCCGGACTGTCCAGCTTTCAGCCAGAGACAACTGTAGGGGCAAATGAACGGATCCCTTTGAAGGGAGGCTGTGCTGCTACGGCTTCTTCCGGAGACCTAGAAACGCCGGATATATTGACAAACATGCTGCGACAGGCGTCTGTCTCCGAAGACCATCATACCTTGATGGGTACGGTGGTTAAAAAGGTCATGTCCGTGAAAAGCAGATTGAATGAAGCCTTCACGAGCCTGATAAGAGGTTTTGAGGTTTGTGTTGTAATGCTTTCAATTGTGTTTTATTCACAAAATAATCCTATGTATAGATAGTAGCCCCTGAGACTCTGATAGGCTTTCCAAGGGAGGCAATCAGAGGATCAAAAAATATTTATCCAGGAAATAATCTGACTACTTGGAACACATGCTATTACTTCCCTTGCAACTGCCCGATCTACGGAGGTTGCGGATCTGTAGTGGAAGATTGATGAGGCGGATGATGACATGACGTTGATCAACAAGCATCTTGACAAGGCGCAAGGTACGTGTTTGGGTCAGCCAGTATATTTATGCATGATAACATGAGCATGAAGTTGGAATTGTGTACTGAGACATGCGTAACTAGAGATGGTGCTGCTACGGCGGAGGCCCTTCGGGCTGAGCTTGTCCTTGCCAAGGAACAAACCCGGATAAGTAATCTGGCTGCCCATAAGGCAGCTGAAGAGTTAAAAACCAAACAGGCTGTTCGGCGCCAGTGTGAGGAAAGAATTACTACCATGGCGCGCAAGCTGGAGGAGACCACCTTTCAGTGTGAATTCCTTGAGAAGGATAATAAGGCCAAAGCGGCGGATCTCGACAACGCTTTACAAGAAGCGAAAGAAGCACAGTCTGAGTCTAGAGCGGCTCGGGAAGAGATCCGGCAAGCTGGGGAGATAGCGGCTGGTATGCCTTTCTTATTACAGATGAAGTTCGGTGATCCAAAGTATTCCCCGCTTAACCAAATGTGGAGTTCTCCGGACCCCTTTTTAGACCTGCCGAAGAGTGCCTCTGATGCATCGCAATTTTACCAAGTGCACGAAGGGTGTGCCACGGAGAAGCTTTTTTGGTCGTAGTTCGGCGTGCCAAAGCATCGGTTGTTACTGAATGAACAGATGGCCCAGTGGGCCGAGCTCCACAGGATATCTGGTTCCGCCATGAAGGATGTCATAGTCCGGCTATGGCCTACGGATCCCGTTCCGAATAGTTACTTCGGTTTGGTGTAGAGGCTTGTGGATGCAGTGCCGCGTATCGACGCTGTTAAGCATTCAATGTGCATTGAAGGTGCACGGATGGCCTTTGCCCGTGTCAAAACATACTGGGCCAAGATGAAGGCCACTGACATTGCCGCAAGGAGTCCCCCCAAGGGTAAGGACCATCATGCACCCGAACACTATTTTGAGAACGTCTTAGAGGGTGCCCGCTTGATAGAGGGTCAGTGCTCGAAAGATATGATATTTGAATGAAATGTATTGAATTGTAAAAGACGGTATGATGATAATATTATGATTTTTGCTGAAAAGTTTTTGGTTCCTCCTGTGCGGCCATTGTTTGCATAATCTGTAAGTTTTCCAGTCATCGGCTTCAGCCCCCACGTAGAAAATACGGGGGTGTTCGGAAAAGCATATGATCACTCTTAACCCAACATCTTGGTCCATGAATGGAGGTGTCAATGCGGTGAACGAGGCAACCAGACTATAGGGCGTTAACACTTTCACTTAGCCATAGGAGTTTGATGGTGGGTCTACGATATAAACCCTGGTATGTACGTTGTTATCCCAATGTGGTGTGTTCACATGTATGACCTAAAGAAAGGTCCTTCGTGTAATACGGAGGGAATCGCGAAAGATTCTGATAAGTCGTCGAGTGGTTGACCAGCTCTCGCCGCATCATGACAGTTAGTTTTTGGCTTTCTCTACTAAGGTGCTCGCCTGGGTAAACCAGGGCACCATCGTAGTACTTCTCCCTTTACTACCTTAGCCGATAGAGCGGAACGAAGGTAGCAAGCACATGAGCCGGGCAACCCAACTATTGACCCAAGACATGATTTGGAGCTGATGCATATAAGGCCAAACTCGCGGCTCCGAAGTATGCTATAAAGTTGTTCGGACTTATTGGCAATTTAGTTTGTTCCCATATCGAGCCCCTGGCGGGGCGTGTGAAATAACACAAGGAGCAAAATACAGTTTTTTAGAGAAAAGTGAATACCGGATATAAATTATATTCACTAGAACTTGAGTGACATGCCAATCATTGTTTTGTATATAATAACGCCATGACCCTGGCTATTTGACATGCCAGGGGTCAATGGCTGAGGTAGAAGGCACTTTACAGGCTCGCAAAATAGAGAGTACGGTCTAGAAAAGTTGTTTTGGACCTCCTGTCGCACGTCTGCGCCGCCTTTCCTCGATGAAGGGGCTCCTTAAAGGGAGTAACTTTTGGATGAATGTACAAACCGGAACTCCGATGGAGTCGGTAAGATGACCAGCCTATGAGTCACCTATGATAAAAGGATAACAAAAAAGAAAAAGTTGTCAGAAAAGAATTGAAAAGAAAGGGGTTATAGAAGTACTTGTAGGCCTGTCCGTATAGATTTCCTCCACTGATGCCCATGGTATTTTAAGTGCATAGTTATGTATGCGCGATATAGATTTCGCAGGTGTATGAGGTGGATGGCGGAGGCTGAACTACTAGTCCAGCTCCGTAATTGATCGGTTCTGCCGAATGGAGACCGACGGCTTTATGGCCGACAAGGTATGCAGTTTAATAAGGCCGACTTGTACTCCGGCTGGAGGGAACGTAGTATGATCCTCAGTCTGGAGGGAGTACATCTCATGCTCCTCTGTAGGAGCGTGTGTCATGTATACCATGTTCACCATTTTTACCTCAGGGGGAAATTGCTTCTGACCCCCGGTATTTAGTTGGTGAACCTCTTCGTCATCGCTATCACTGGCCGGTCTTTTCCCCTTATGTTCGGTGTTGAGCTTGCCGGCCTGTTTGAAGACCCAACAGCTTTTGTTGGTGTGATTGGCTGGTTTATCGGGGTTGCCGTGAATCTGGCAGGGTCGATCCAATATCTTGTCTAAGGTGGATGGCTCATCTCTGTTTGCCTTGAATGGCTTTTTCCGGGTTTGGGGCCGCTGAATCCGGCGTTGACCACTGTATCGCGTGTTCTTTCATTATCGTTGCGACGTTTGTGTTTGTTGTGTCGAGGTTTGCCATTGCCATTTTGGACTTCGGAAGTGCCCGGATCATTGGCGTTGTTGCTTCTACGAGCGAGCCAGCTGTCTTCTCCCGTGCAAAAGTGGGTCATCAGAGCGGTAAGGGCTGACATGCATTTTGGTTTTTCTTGACCGATGTGGCGGGCAAGCCACTCATCCCGTACGCTGTGTTTGAAGGCTGCTAGCGCTTCCGCGTCCGGACAGTCGATGATTTGGTTCTTTTTAACTAAGAACCTAGTCCAAAGCTTCCTGGCTGATTCTCCGGGCTGTTGAATGCTACGTCTTGAGCTTGCGTTGGTTTTCCCCGAAGAGGAAGGGATGATGCAGCAAAGTAGCGTAAGTATTTCCCTCAGTTTTTGAGAACCAAGGTATCAATCCAGTAGGAGGCCACGCTCAAGTCCCTCGTACCTGCACAAAGAGATAGCTACTCGCAACCAACGCGATTAGGGGTTGTCAATCCCTTCACGATCACTTACGAGAGTGAGATCTGATAGATATAATATTTTTGGTATTATTGGTATAAAGATGCAAAGTAAAAAGTAAAAGCAAAGTAAAAAAGCAAAGCAAGATTAAAGTGATGGAGATTGATATGATGAGAATAGACCCAGGGCGATAGGTTTCACTAGTGGCTTCTCTCAAGAGCATAAGTATTCTACGGTGGGTGAACAAATTACTGTTGAGCAATTGACAGAATTGAGCATAGTTATGAGAATATCTAGGCATGATCATGTATATAGGCATCACGTCCGTGACAAGTAGATCGAAACGATTCTGCATCTACTACTATTACTCCACTCATCGACCGCTATCCAGCATGCATCTAGAGTATTAAGTTAAAAACAGAGTAACGCCTTAAGCAAGATGACATGATGTAGAGAGATAAATTCATGCAATATGAAATAAACCCCATCTTGTTATCCTCGATGGCAACGATACAATAGGTGCCTTGCTGCCCCTTCTGTCACTGGGTAAGGACACCGCAAGATCGAACCCAAAGCTAAGCACTTCTCCCATGGCAAGAACTACCAATCTAGTTGGCCAAACCAAACGGATAATTCGAAGAGACTTGCAAAGATAACCAATCATACATAAAAGAATTCAGAGAAGATTCAAATATTATTCATAGATAGACTTGATCATAAACCCACAATTCATCGATCTCAACAAACACACCGCAAAAAGAAGATTACATCGAATAGATCTCCACAGGAGAGGGGGAGAACTTTGTATTGAGATTCAAAGAGAGAGAATAAGCCATATAGCTACTAACTATGGACCCGAAGGTCTGAGGTAAACTACTCACACTTCATCGAAGAGGCTATGATGATGTAGAAGCCCTCCGTGATGACGGCCCTCTTCCGGCGGAGCTCCGGAACAGGCCCCAAGATGGGATCTCGTGGATATAGAAAGTTGCGGCGGTGGAATTAGGTTTTTGGCTCCTCTTCTGATCGTTTGGGGATACGTGTATATATATAGGAGGAAGAAGTATGCCGGAGGAGCAACGAGGGGCCCACGAGGCAGGGGCGCGCCCTAGGGGGGCGCCCCCCACCCTCGTGACCGCCTCTTTTGTTCCTTGGAGCAGGGTCCAAGTCTCCTGGATCACGTTCGGTGAGAAAATCACGTTCCCGAAGATTTTAATCCGTTTGGACTCCGTTTGATATTCCGTTTCTTTGAAACACTGAAATAGGCAAAAAAAACAGCAATTCTGGGTTGGGCCTCCGGTTAATAGGTTAGTCCCAAAAATAATATAAAAGTGGAAAATAAAGCCCAATATAGTCCAAAACAGTAGATAATATAGCATGGAGCAATCAAAAATTATAGATACATTGAAGACGTATCAGGCATCCCCAAGCTTAATTCATGCTCGTCCTCGAGTAGGTAAATGATAAAAAGAGATGTTTTTTATGTGGAGTGCTACTTGGCATAATTTCAATGCAAATCTTCTTAATTGTGGTATGAATATTCGGATTAGAAAGATTCAAGACCAAAGTTTATATCGACATAAAAATAATAATACTTCAAGCATACTAACAAAGCAATTATGTCTTCTCAAAATAACATGGCCAAAGAAAGTTATCCCTACAAAATCATATAGTCTGGCTATGCTCCATCTTCACCACACAAAGTATTTAAATCATGCACAACCCCGATGACAAGCCAAGCAATTGTTTCATACTCTAACTTTTTCAAAACTTTTTCAATCTTCACGCAATACATGAGCGTGAGCCATGGATATAGCACTATAGGTGGAATAGAATGGTGGTTGTGGAGAAGACAAAAAGGAGGGGAAGATAGTCTCACATCAACTAGGCGTATCAACGGGCTATGGAGATTCCCATCAATAGATATCAATATGAGTGATTAGGGATTGCCATGCAACGGATGCACTAGAGCTATAAGTGTATGAAAGCTCAACAAAAGAAACTAGTGGGTGTGCATCCAACTTGCTTGCTCACGAAGACCTAGGGCAATTTTGAGGAAGCCCATCATCGAAATATACAAGCCAAGTTCTATAATGTAAAATTCCCACTAGTATATGAACGTGACAACATATGAGACTCTCTATATGAAGAACATGGTGCTACTTTGAAGCACAATATATGAGACTCGCTATATCATGGTGCTACTTTGAAGCACAAGTGTGGTAAAAGGATAGTAGCATTGCCCCTTTTTATTTATTTCCTTTTCTTTTTTTGGGCCTTCTTTTTTTTTCTTTGGCCTTTCTCTTTTTTTATTGGGACAATGCTCTATTAAATGATGATCATCACACTTTTATTTATTTACAACTCAATGATTACAACTCGATTCTAAAACAAAGTATGACACTATATGGATGCCTCCGGCGCTGTACCGGGATATGCAATGAATCAAGAGTGACAAGTATGAAGAAATTATGAACGGTCTTTGCCACAAATACTATGTCAACTACATGATCATGCTAAGCAATATGACAACGATGAATGTGTCATGATGAACTAGATGGTGGAAAGTTGCATGGCAATATATCTCGGAATGGCTATGGAAATGCCATAATAGGTAGGTATGGTGCCTATTTTGAGGAAGGTATATGGTAGGTGTATGATACCGGCGAAAGGTGTGCGGTATTAGAGAGGCTAGCAAAGGTGGAAGGGTGAGAGTGCGTATAATCCATGGACTCAACATTAGTCATAAAGAACTCATATACTTATTGCAAAAATCTAGAAGTTATCAAAGCAAAGTATTACGCGCATGCTCCTAGGGGTATAGATTGGTAGGAAAAGACCATCGCTCGTCCCTGACCGCCACTCATAAGGAAGACAATCAATAAATAAATCATGCTCCGACTTCGTCACATAACGGTTCACCATACGTGCATGCTACGGGAATCACAAACTCTAACACGAGTATTCTTTAAATTCACAACTACTGAACTAGCATGACTTTAATAGTATCACCTCCTTATCTCAAAACAATTATCAAGCTTCAATCTTTTCTTAGTATTCAACACACTCAAAAGAAAGTTTCACAAATCTTGAATACCAAGCATATTATTATTAAGCAAATTACCATGCTATTAAGAGACTCTCAAAATAATTTAAGTGAAGCATGAGAGATCAATAGTTTCTTTAAAACAAATCCACCACCGTGCTCTAAAAGATCTAAGTGAAGCACATAGAGCAAAATTATAACGCTCAAAAGATATAAGTGAAGCACATAGAGCAAAATTATCTAGCTCAAAAGATATAAGTGAAGCACATAGAGCAAAATTAACTAGCTCAAAAGATATAAGTGAAGCACATAGAGCTAAACTACTTAGCTCAAAAGATATAAGTGAAGCACATAAAGTATTCTATCAAATTTTAATTCATGTATGGCTCTCTCAAAAGGTGTGTACAGCAAGGATGATTGTGGCATACTAAGACAGGAAGACACAAATAATACAAGACGCTCCAAGCAAAACACATATCATGTTGGTGAATAAAAATATAGCTCCAAGTAAATTACCGATGGAAGTGGACAAAACAGGGGATGCCTTCCAGGGCATCCCCAAGCTTTGACTTTTTGGTGTCCTTGGATTATCTTGGGGGTGCCATGGGCATCTCCAAGTGTAGGCTCTTGCCACTCCTTGTTCCATGATCCATCAAAAGAATTCACCCAAAACTTGAAAACTTCACAACACAAAACTCAAAATAGAAAACTCGTGAGCTCCGTTAGCGAAAGAAAACAAAAGACCACTTAAAGGTACTGCAATGAACTCATTCTTTATTTATTTTGGTGTTAAACCTACTGTATTCCAACTTCTCTATGGATTATAAACTATTTTACTAACCATAGATTCATCAAAATAAGCAAACAACACACGAAAAACAGAATCTGTAAAAAACAGAACAGTCTGTAGTAATCTGTAGCTAGCGCAAGATCTGGAACCCCAAAAATTCCAAAATAAATTGCTGGACGTGAGGAATTTATCTATTAATCATCTTAAAAAATAATTAACTAAATATCACTCTTCAAATAAAAATGAAAGCAGTTCTCGTGAGCGCTAAAGTTTCTGTTTTTTACAGCAAGTTCAACAAGACTTTCCCCAAGTCTTCCCAACAGTTCTACTTGGCACAAACACTAATTAAACACAAAAAACACAACCAAAACAAAGGCTAAATAATTTATTTATTATTAAGCAGGATCAAAAAGCAAGTAATAAAAATAAAATTGGGTTGCCTCCCAACAAGCGCTATCGTTTAACGCCCTAGCTAGGCATAAAAGCAAGGATAGATCTAGGTATTGCCATCTTTGGTAGGCAATCCATAAGTGGATCTCATGATAGTTTCATATGGTAATTTTATTTTATTTCTTGGAAAGTGTTCCATGCCCTTTTTTAATGGAAAT
>NC_057803.1:143552373-143558681 GCF_018294505.1 Triticum aestivum | reverse complement strand
TGATGTAGGGTCCAAGTCTCCCGGGTCTTTTTCGTTGAGAATATCACGTTCCAGAAGGTTTCATTCCGTTTGGACTCCGTTTGATATTCCTTTTCTTCGAAACCCTAAAACAGGCAAAAAACAGCAATTCTGGGTTGGGCCTCCGATTAATAGGTTAGTCCCAAAAATAATATAAAAGTGGATAATAAAGCCCAATAATGTCCAAAACAGTAGATAATATAGCATGGAGCAATCAAAAATTATAGATACATTGGAGACGTATCACCTGGCGCGCCAAATGTCGGATGTGGGGTTCCGGGAAACCCTTAAGGTTCGAACGCTGAGGTGCGCGCGAAGTCTTTTCCTCCCACCGATCTACGCCCTAGCTCACTAAGATCTCGCGGACGAGCTCGATGAACTCGCAACACAGAAAGACACAAGATTTATACTGGTTCGGGCCACCGTTGTGGTGTAATACCCTACTCCAGTGTGGTGGTGGTGGATTGCCTCTTGGCCTGATGATGAACAATACAAGGGGAAGAACAGCCTCCTGAGAGTGAGGTGTTCTCATGCTTGGCTAACTTGTGTGTGTGGGGATGATCTTCCGGCTCTCCCTGCCTATGGTGGTGGCTAGTCCTATTTATAAAGGCCCTGGTCCTCTTCCCAAATATTGAGCGGGAAGGGAGCCAACAACGGCGGGTAATTTTGAAGGGGGGCAGCTAGTACAAGCTATCCTGACAAAGGTGGTCTCCGCCTTCGAAAGGCTCTGGTGGTGACGCCATCTTGGACTCCACAATGACCTTCGTCTTGCCGTTCTTCTGGTCTTGGTCTTGTTGCACCGATATGGCAACCTTTGCCTGATGCCTCGGTACTCCTCACCTGCGCCGGCCTCCTTAGCACCAAAGAGGAAACAAGGACGCTGCGCGCGCTGGCGCCCGCCTAGCGCCATCCTGATGTCGATCATCATGGCTCATGTCACGAGAGCCTCATGAGGTTTGCCTCGCCTTGTTATCCCCGCCCCTCGTGAGCCTGCCCGACTAGGCCACTCCAGAGGAGGTCTTGTGTCGTCCGCCTCGCGAGGCTTGGCCCCTCACGAGGGTCTTGGATGCCTTGTTGATGAATATGGGCCATACGGCCTGCTGGCTTAGCGACGCCACGGGCCGCAGGCAGGCAAGTCTGGGGACTCCCATTCCTAGAACACTGACACTGGGCCCATGAGTCAGCCACTCGGAAATAGACCCATAAAAGGTGTCGAGGCCGATGTGTTTGCACAGTGCGCCTCATTCTCTCTCTATCTTCTTCCTCTGCTTCTCCACCGCGTCCTCCTCCACTCTCGTCGCTGCCACTCCGCCCGTGCGCAGTCCGTCACGATGGGAAAGGAAAAGACGGTGGCCCTGGAGCACGCGAAGAAGGCGATGACGACAGCTCGGGGAATGTTATACGATTCGGTCTGCCACCGGGTTGGATCCAGGGAGACTGAATCTGCTCCACTGTCGAGCGGGATGGCCTGGAGAAACTCGTTGAGGATGGCCTAATCGCTGACAAGTCCTGGAGATTGCCAGAGGGGGAATCCGAGCCCCAGCCGCGCGAAGGTGAGCGTGTCCTCCTCACCACCCATGTCGACCGGGGTTTCTCTCTGCCTCCGCATCCTTTTTCCGGGGTTTTCTGAATTTTTTCGGTGCCCAAATCCACCACTTCCCTCCGAACACCATCACATATCTTGCCGATTTCATCTCGATGTGCGAAAACTTCTTGGGTTGCCAACCGCACTGGGGTCTGTTTAAGCATATCTTCACTTGTCGATCTCATTCGGTGAAGAAAGCACATCCGACTGACGAAAAGATGCATGCAATTCAGATGTGTGGTGGTTTAGGGATTCAGACCAGGGGGTAGGAGTACTTTTCCTTCCATTACCCTTCCCGAGTTAGTTCGGGGATGGCAGTCGACCTGGTTCTACTGCAAGGATGTTCTGACTCCTGGTCAGTCGACCAGTCTCCCTCCTTTCACTATGGAACGACTCCGCCAACCTTCTTCATTGACCGTGGCTCCCAAGGAGAGAGGCGAGGTGAATCTTCTAGTCGACTAGGTGGCCAACTTAGTCCGAGAGGGGGTGAATGGTATGGATCTATGGGAGGTGTTCCTTAGTCAATGCATCCGGCCCCTCCAAGCGTGAGACCACCCGATGTGGATGTACTCAGGCCCTGGAGACACCGCTTGGGTCCACCCAGAGGAGGTCGCCGAGGAGATGGTGGCTCAATGGCTGCAAAGCATCAGCGGAAACAAGGACAACCCCAGAGGGTCCAGAAGAGTTCAACCATTCAACACCAACCATGAGCCGGAAGAAGTTACGCTCAACACTCGAGTGCTTTCTTGTTTTAATCGGTTATCGCTCTTACATCCGACTGACTTTTGTTGACTTGCACCTTGCAGATTTACACCAAAATGTATTCGATGCCAAACGGGGAGCAATTTCAGGAAGGAGAGGAGAGCACGGACGAGAGTGGTGACTGGCAATCCCCAGATGACCATGACGATGACAGAGACGACTCGGACGGTAGTGAGGAGGTCGATTCGCCGCCCCGCTCAAAACGTCGATCCAAACAGTTCCAAAACCCGGTAGGTGGGCGCGGCAAAGCAGCTCCTTCAAGCGTACAAGTGCAAAAGCACACTCGGACTTCATCCCCGGAACCGTTCGAAAAGGCCGCTAAGCAGCCTAAGGTCGCTCCCTCGAAGCCTCGGAAGGCTTTACCCAAGATCAAGGTGGATGTTCCTGTCACCTCTGCGTAAGTGCTTTGCTTCCCCTCTTTGCTTTCTATGCTTCTGTCGACTCATCTGCTTGCTTGACCGAGTGAGATTTTGGAACTGTCAGTGCGGCTACCTCTGGGACATCCATGGACGTTGACAAGGAGCAAGACAACAAAGAGACTGCAGATCCAGCCACTTCATGGGCAGGTACAACTCCACAACCTTGCCCTCACTTTATCAATTGTTCTGTGGTCGAATGAACTCTTACGATCGAGTGTTTTGCAGCGCCACCGAATGTTATTGAACTTCCATATGACGACGACCATGAAGACGTGCCTCAAAGGAACATCGGAAGAAAAGGCAAGACTTCGAGCAGGAGGGTGCCCGTCAGCAAAGTGTCTCGGTCGGCTCCAACACCAGAACCAGTCATCTAGCAATCTGGGGATCTAGTTCAGGCTTCTGTTTCATTCATCGATCCTCTGTCGACTGATCATCCTTCAGCATCGACTGCTCAAGTCCCTGCCCCGTTTGTGCGACTCCATGCTTCAGATCCCTTGGTTTCCTCGTCTGTTCCACTGACTCCGCTCTTTGTCACCCATCATGTCCCAGAGGACCAAGTAGGCGCTACTAAGGAGGTTATACGCCAAGCAGGCCTTATGATGTAGCAAATGAAGGTGGTGCATGAGGCCAGCATGGCTGCCAACGATGCTAGCTCTGCCCTTCAAACCAACATCTAGGTGAGTTGATTTTCGACTAGTCCTTTAGCTTGAACTTTGCTCTATTAGGATATGGTACTTGAAAAATGTTGCTTTATTATTCATAATATGTTCATGGATGAACGTTTTGAAACCTTTAATGTGCATCTATCATGAGTCTGCACCTTGCATCTGCTCACCCACTTGGTGTCTTTTTCACTTTGTAGGTTTGTCAGTTGACTCGCCCAATCTTTGTCGAGTGAACACTTGAACCAGTGGGGGCACGCTGAGTGCACCCACTGGGTGTAGTCCCCAAGACTACTGCCGAATGTTGGATTCGGCAGGGGTCTTTCCAAAGAGTTGCTTTGCCATGGGAGTCTTAGAACCTGTTTGTATCATATTCACCCAGCTCTAGACAGATCTAGTCGAGTGAATTATGAGCCAGTGGGGGCACGCTAAGTGCACCCACTGGGTGTAGTCCCTGAGACCGCGATCGACTATGGGCAGCCGGCGGTGGTCTGAGTGTAAATGTTGTTGCCGTTTTACTCCTTCCACTCGGACTGGACGGACCATGTCAAGTGGGAAGTTGAACCAATGGGGGCACGCCAAGTGCACCCACTGGGTGTAGTCCCCGAGACTACTGTTGAATGTTTGATTCGGTGATAGTCTTAGAACTCTTTTTTCCTTAATAACTTGAACTTGTATCTTATCGCTCTGGAGCGAACGATCTTTGTTTCTGTCGACTGACGTGTCTTATCTGTTGACTGCAGAAATCTTGTGAGCTCGGGGCCCAGTTTGCTGAATTGGAGAGGTAACAGATCCAACTCAATCTCGACCTGGAGTTGGCTAAGGAGAATTTGCAGAAGGCTAATGATGAAGCGGCTGTCATGGGAGATAATAACTTGTCGACTGTTCACATTGTCCTCTTTTCCTTTTCGTCTTTTAACCGAGTGACTCCACTCGAACAGATGTGCGTAGTGAAAATAGACAACTCCAAGCTCGTTTGAAGAATTTTATTTCTTTAGACAAAATGAAGAAGGCTCTAGAGCAGAAGGATCTTGACCTTGCAGCAACATAGAAGACGGTGCGGGAGAAAACCGAACTCGCTGACAAGAAGCTGGCTTTAGTCGGCAAGTTGGAAGAAGAAAACGCCAAGCTGAAGACTGCCATTGATGAAGCAAACAAAGAAGTCGTGCAGCTGAAGAAGGACAAGGTGGCCTTGACTGAAAAAGTCGGAGATCTCACTCGAAGGAGAGATGACCTGGAGACTTATCTGGGAGGCCTTGCCAAGAAGATGTTCCTTACGCTCGAAGGTACTTTTCCTTGTCCGTCTGATTTGCAACCGCCGACTCATCATATGACTGTCGACTCATTATTTTTCTGCGCGTGCAGAAATCTGTCAAAATTTCGAGGAAGGGACTGGGCAGATTGAGATGAGCCTGGACCCCATTAACTTCTCCGTCAAGGATGAAGCTGCGATGAACGTGCTGTGACTGGAATCTTGCCTCGCCAGCGTGATGGAGTATCTTGCACGACTGAAAGTGGCAGTGTCACGGATCGACATAGAGCTCTGGCTAGGAGTGACGTTCCAAAATGACCTCGAGTCTCTGATGACTCGACTCAATGAAATCCCTGGTCGAGTGCAGGCATGGAAGAAGTCCTCTGCTCGCTGCGGCACTGACGTGGCTCTGTCTCTGGTCCGTGTTCGTTGCAAAGAAGTTAGAGAAGAGAAGTTGGCGGCTCTCAAGGTTGCCAATACCAAGAAGTTTCAATTTTAGTCCTTTATGGAGACCTTCATCGAGGCTTCTATTCGCATCACAGATGGAATAGACCTGGACGAGTTCGTCGAGCCAGCTAGTCCTTCTCCTGCCGAGTGAAAAACTTGATAACTTGATTTAATTTGCCTCGGGATGCCGAGTGATTTTGTAATCATTAAAACTCTTTCAGGCTTGACGCTCAAGTACTTCTGCTGGTGGTTCAGAACTTTCATGGACTTTTTCCGAACTTGGTTTTTTTCTTCTGAATGCAGTTGCTTTGTCTTCACCACCTTTTAGTTTCGTGACTTTGAGTGAATTGGGAATAACAACTGAAACTCCGAGTGGATGGTCGCTCCCCACTTGGAGTTGACATTGTACTTGTGGAATACCTCCGAGTACAACCAGACGTTGTACTTGTGACGTACCTTTGAGTACAACCAGATGTTGTACTTGTGACGTAGCTCCGAGAGCAGCCAGTCGTTGTACTTGTGACACAGCTTCGAGAGCAGCCAGTCATTGTATTTGTGGCGTAGCTCCGAGTACAACCAGACATTGTACTTGTGGCGCATCTCTGAGTGCAACCATACATTGTACTTGTGACACAACTCTGAGTATACAGCCAAGCCGCTGTGTGGGAGGATTGCTCTCCACTCGACGTAGTTTTGTAACTTAGGCGAGTACAGGTTCGCAGCTAAGACCCCGAGTGGGAGGGCTGCTCACCACTCAAGTAGTTTTTTTAACTTAGGCGAGTACGGGATCGCAGCTAAGCCCCCGAGTGGGAGGGTTGCTCTCCACTCGGAGTAGTTTTTTAACTTAGGCGAGTACGGGATTCGCAGCTAAGCCCCCGAGTGGGAGGATTGCTCTCCACTCGGAGTATTTTTGTAACTTAGGCAAGTACGAAATCGCAGCTAAGCCCCTGAGTGAGAGGTTGCTCTTCACTCGGAGTAGTTTTTGAACTTAGACGAGTACGGGATTGCAGCTAAGCCCCCAAGTGGGAGGATTGCTCTCCACTCGGAGTGGTTTTTTTTAAACTTAGGCGAGTACGACATTCGCAGCTAAGCCCCCGAGTGAGAGGGTTGCTCTTCACTCAGAGTAGTTTTTGAACTTGGCGAGTACGGGATCACAGCTAAGT